>NC_143550.1:118672500-118700000 GCF_054136105.1 Typopeltis vanoorti | reverse complement strand
AATAGTAGATCCTCTATTAGCCAGAAATTAGTGGTAATTTTAAGAAATTAGTACTAATTTCTGGAAATTCGGTAAACAATCAACATGTATTTCTCAGTCATCGCTTCTCACGACAAATTACAATGGATGTTCCTAATCCTAATCAGTATGAATTTGGATGTATTTCTTTCCATTTTAAATTGATTTCGCTAAGGTGTTCGATTAAATCGATTAACTGTGAATTTTTCTGAAAAAAAAAAGATCTATAAAAGTTCATCTAACGGAAGAGACTAGAAAGGAATCTACAAGGCTTACAAGGTTTTTATTCTGAGAGTTTATACCTCGTATTGATGTGGCCTTTCTCTGCAGTTAGACAGATTTTTGTTTATGTCACCGATTTTGAGAACTTCTCTGACCGAATTGTTCAGATTTTGTTGAGGAGGTGTTTTTTTTTTTCCCTCTAATTTTATTCATGATATCATCTGGAAGACTGTTGGGCTTCGAAATAGTTGCAGTTTTGGTGAATGCTGTTAGGGCTTTGCTGATTTGATTAGTGTCAATTGCTTTCTTTGATTTTATGCTGGGTACAGGACCAATGTATTCGAGGAGTACTTTTGATAATTTTCCCCGAGCTATGAAGGAGTTAGAAGGTGATAGTTGTTCTTGATTACCTAATTTATATAAAATAGGGTTGTGGTCTGAGGACAATTCATTCGGTGATTGAATGTTGTATTGATATTTAATGTTTTGTAGGTTGCAATATTTAAGACATTAGATCTGCCAATAGGACTGTAATAAGTTGGCTCAGTAGAACCAGCCACTACAATGTAGTCTGACCCTGTATAGTTATATAGTATGGACCATTTTTATTGGTTGTTTTGCTGTTCCAAGCTGGATGTCTTGAATTCAGATCCCCAGCGATGATAATGGACTACCTGATGCCAAGAATGGCATCTAAATCAGGATTGAGTGAATATCTGCTTACAACTCACCAACAATAATCTCCTTGTTGGTGAGTTGTAAGCAGCATAGATTTCGAGCTTACCAGCTGTGTTGGTGTGCACTTCAATGCTTGTCATCTCTAAACTTCTAGTTGATGGGTTGGTTACTGAATGGCAGTACCACCGCTTCTGTAACCCAGTCTGTCATATCTGTAGAGCAGGTATCCCCTCAATTTCGAATTATCTGCAGGCCTTGGTGGGTTTCATTTATTAATATAACGTCTGGTTTATATCTTTGTAAAAATTCTTGAAGTTAAATAGTCTTGCTTGTTAAGCCGTTAGCATTCCAAGCGACAATTACGAGGGAGTTTGGAAGAAATTTATTTCTAATCATAAGTGAGTGCTGTTAGGACAGAGTGAGTTTCTTGAAGAAATCTTTTTGTAGAGGTTAGTGATGGATTTGATTTATTGAAATCTTGAAGCATGGTAGTGAGTTAAGCACTAATGATCGCAGTCAGGTTAGGATGTGTTTAATCCTGGCGTGTTGTTTTAACGGGGCGATCCACTTCGGCGTAAGTTTTGCCCTTATGAATATCTGCTTGCTTAGAAATTTCTGAGTTTGCAGAAATTCTGCTTCCTTTAGCTGTGTGCAAGGTTGAGAGGTTGGCTGATTAATTTTTTACTGCCAGACGATTCTTTAGACAGTAGCTACATCCTTTGTAAATGATCGAGTGAGTGCCACTGCAGTCGGCACATTTGACCGGTGTAGTTTTAGGCTTGGTGCAGGTGTTAGTTCCTCAAGGGCTCACTTTAGTAAGTACGGGCATGGCAAACCCGAGGTACCTGATGCTGGATCATGCCTTACTTCATGTAATATACATCTGTTATATTATCTGTAGACTGGTCCCTCCCCCTTTTTTTTCTTTCCTTCTTTCTTTTCTTCTTGCTACCTTCACCCCAATGCTATTAGAGTATTCGAGGGCTAGGGGTGAATCTTTCCTATTTTGCTATTTCATCTTATGTGTAAAGGGCCTCTGCAACCCTACCACTTTCTTCTTGCAGTGACTTCACTCCAAAATGCTACTATGATTGTGCCTAATAACGCATCTCATGCTGCATCGGCTGTCGCGCAGAATAATCAGAGCCGCGTTCAGGGCTTAGGAAGAGGGTCCTGTTCGAGAAGTATTACAGTCTCCATCAAAAGTCAGTGATACCATGAATGAGCAACACAGAATGTATAAGATTAATCTTAGAAAGGAATTTTACATAGGTACATGGAATGTCCGGGGTTTACAGATGGGTACTCTTGAGATTGTCTGTAAAGAGATGGATAGGTATAAAATTAACATCTTGGGAATTACAGAGACCAGATGGAATGGAGAAGGTCACTTCAAAAGACAGGATGGTAAGCAAGTTATTTACTCAGGTGGTGACTCAAAACATCATGGGGTAGCTGTGATACTGAAGACAACTCAGGCAAGAAGCCTTCTTGGTTATAACCCCATTAATGATAGGATACTCTACATTAGACTTAAGGCTCAACCTACCAACGTATCAATTGTGGTAGTTTATGCACCCCACACGGATAGGCCTGAAGAAGAAGTGAAGAATTTTATGAAAACTTACAAACTGTTTTGGACTGCCTACCAAGGAGAGACATACTGTACATCTTAGGAGACTTAAATGCAAAAGTGGGAAAGAGTATGAGAGTCAGTCCGAAGTGTGGCATGTTTGGTTTAGGTGAACGTAACACCCATGGTGAAAGATTGTTGGAATTTGCCCGTGCTAACAGATTAGTTATTACCAATACCTGCTTCCAGAAACATTCACGACGAACCTATACTTGGACATCCAACATTGATAGGTCAAGGCACCAGATTGATTACATCCTGGCTCTCCAGCGGTGGAAGACAAGCATCTCTGATGTGCATACTTGTCCTGGAGCAGATTGTGGTACAGACCATCAGCTGATAAGAGTCAAAGTAAGACTAAGACTCCGAAAACTTCCAGGTCAGGCACATTCCACTAGATTGGATGTTAGAGTAATTCCTAGTGGATTCACAGAAGAAACACCAACGTATGGATGTGAGACTTTGGAACCTAAAGAAGTCAGATAAGAAACAGATATCTGCTTTTGAGATGTGGTGTTACAGAAGGCTGTTGAGGATATCATATACTGAAAGGCATTCAAATGATTGGGTGTTAGAAAAGATTAGTAGAACTTTAAGGCTCCTTAAGGATATTGACAGAAGAAAGTTAAAATATTTTGGACACATAGAAAGGATGGAAGGAGGACTTCTCAGAACAGTAATAGAAGGTAAAGTTCTTGGAAAAAGAGGCAGGGGTAGACCGTCAATGAAATGGATGGATGGCGTGTGTGGAGTGACTGATCTTCAGAGAGTTGAGGCTGCCAGAAGGGCAAACAACAGGACTACATGGCGAGGCCTAGTATGGAACATCATCGAGCATTGGAGTGATCATACGGCATCTTCCCAGTGAACACAGACGGACGAGACGGCAGGTGTTAGTGGGGGTGGTTCTCACAACATCTTAAACGCTTGTAATCAGCTCTGCATAATTTCTGAGCATGGCCATATTTTTGGCATTTATGGAACTGACCCGATGATGATGTTCTTTTTTTTTAAGGGTTCAGTTGGTATATTGAACCCACAGATCGATGTTAGATCAAATACATTTTTACGTGAATTTTGAATTTCCACTAAAACCATTGGCATCGGGCTCTTGTCAGCTCGCAACATTCTGCTGATCTTAACCGGAGGTAGACCGTGATAGCAGAGATCAGTCGCTATTTCCTCCGTACTGATGTCCTCGTTACTCCTCTCAGAAATACCTTTAGATTTCTTTACGAGCTGAGGGAGAATGCATGATATTGCATATTTAGGACGTTACTTTTAAGCGGCCAAAATCTTCCACTGTGGTGAGCTGAATCTTGATTCTCTAATCGGTATTTTAGCCCACGAGTAGGCAATTTCTTGATCATTCATGACTGAAATGAGTGTCGTCCATTTATTTTTTTCACGCAGGATGACCAGAGGCACCTTCTCTTTAATAGAGCTAGAAGGATATTTATTCTGGATGTCGTCATCCATCCTGTTATCGTTGAGTGATTCCTCTGTTTTTCGTACATGTACTTCTTGGAATTCTGTGCGTGGGGAAACCACCAAGTCAAGTTTTTCCTCCTCTGGTCTTATATCTTCTCCTTCTGTGCCATTACCTGCCATGGAGTACAGGACCCTGGCCATTCGTTTTCGAATTTCTCTAGTAATTTTTTGAGCAGTTCAAGCGCAAGCTTTTTATTCAGATTTTGGATTAAGTCAACCGTGTCTAGATTATTCATAGTTTAAGTAACTTACCTGTGTAATAGGTAAGGTACTTAATTTTTCTCAGACAGTAACAAAATCAATGACTCTAAAACATCGCAATTCATAAAAACACTCACATAATAATAATAATAATAATAATAATAATAATAATAATAATAATAATAATAATAATTATAATTATTATTATTATTATTATTATTATTATTATTATTATTATTATTATTATTATCTGAGACCTCCAGGGAGTCAAGGACTCATCGAGGGAGGCTATAAATCACCCAACCCAGCTGTCATACCTACTTAAATTCATTCATTCATTCTACCCTTACCCCTTTCTTGACTCTGAACTAACTTAACTTCCATTTATGCCATGGTTTTCTCTTTATCCACTTTCAATATAATGAAAATTTTCATCAGTTGATATCCCATAACACCATTCAAAAGTTTATTAGACCTCTATCCTATCACCCCTCTTTCTTCTGTTAACCAGAATCTGCAATCCACATACTCGCAATCTGTCCTCATAATCTAAATTCCATAATCCAAATATAATCTTTGTAATTCTTCTCTGCACCCTTTCCACAGTTTCTTTATCCCCTTGAAACCTAGGAGACCACATCATCGCACAATAATCCAGGTGTGGTCTTATCAAAGCCTTATAAAGAGGCATATACGAGTATATAGTAATAATATATAGTAATAGTAACATTGCTAATCACATTTGCCATTTAACTGGAACATACAATGACGCTATTCAATCATTGCTGTATGTTTTTGTTCTTAAAAGAACTGGGAGATGGATTGAGTCTTTGACTCTTTGTCCCGTCATCTGAACGAAGAAAATCTGTGTGGATGGGGTGTTATTGAGCTAAAAGCTCTAGTCATGGCTGGGTAACGGCAATAGCCGAGCCTCAGTTAAAACTTCATTGGTTACAGCATTGCCATTCGTTACCCTGGAAGTCCAAAAAAGGACTCTTCTTCCTTACCTACTTCATTCCTCTATCTGTATGCTTTTGTCCTTATAAAGACTGACTTAAAGGGGCGAAGCAAGAATGCTTTTCATCTTCCCCGTTATCTGTAGAGGACAGTATAGGGATAATGTGTCATTGAGCTATTAAAGCTCTGATCATGGCAAGAAGGTAACAGCAATAGCCGAACCTCAGTTAGAACTTCATTGGCTACAGCATTGCCAATGAAGTTCTAGCTTAAAAAAAAAAAGACTGGCTTAAAGGGGCGAAGCAAGAATGCTTTTCATCTTCCCCGTTATCTGTAGAGGACAGTGTAGGGATAGGTGTTATTGAGCTATTCCTCTATCTGTATGCTTTTGTCCTTATAAAGACTGACTTAAAGGGGCGAAGCAAGAATGCTTTTCATCTTCCCCGTTATCTGTAGAGGACAGTATAGGGATAATGTGTCATTGAGCTATTAAAGCTCTGATCATGGCAAGAAGGTAACAGCAATAGCCGAACCTCAGTTAGAACTTCATTGGCTACAGCATTGCCAATGAAGTTCTAGCTTAAAAAAAAAAAGACTGGCTTAAAGGGGCGAAGCAAGAATGCTTTTCATCTTCCCCGTTATCTGTAGAGGACAGTGTAGGGATAGGTGTTATTGAGCTATTAAAGCTCTGATCATGGCAGGATGGTAACCCCCATAGGGTAGAAGGTGTTCATTCACTAATTTATTATTGTATGAAATTAAAATAATTAAGGCGTTTAAATACTTCTAAAATTTAAATATTGCAACAATTAAAATAAAAAAAAATGTTATAATTACTTATGAGTAAAAATCATTCATAATTATTTTATAATCGGTTATCATAATTAGCTTGATTTGTAAACCGCATGGATGGAATATATAATCATCCTAAAAACATAACCAAATATGTAAACAATAACTGAAAGATGACGTCACGAGTATGGAATGAACTCCCTAGTATTACAGAGTATTTATCCCTGTGTAGTGATTAGACAACATGAATACTTCCAACGTTCTATTTGGATATTATACGTTTTATTCCATACAGTAGTGATATAGAAGCCTTACTAATTAGTTACACTAATCTGACGTGGTAGCACACAATGTAAGCTCATTAAGTTAACGGCTATAATTAATTTCGCTCTTATGTATCAATATGCTAATCTTTCTTAACATAGTTCTCAGGAAAACGAGCCGTATTTCTCTTTGACAGAGAAAGACATTATCTGCTGCCATCCCTCATGTTTCTACGGAGGGATATCCGCTATTCACGTTAGCTTCTTAAGTTTCCTCCGATAGCAGCGGATTTTAAGAAAGGATGGTTTTCGCTAAGGCAAGTGCTTCGCTGTCTACTTAGTAATGTGACGAAGAACAATCTTTAACAGTGTGGCACCGCACTTCACGCTTGTCTGGGCTTCCTTACAGAGCCACCAAGTGTGGATGAATGGTAAGCATAAAAAAATCCAATCTAAAAATTGTGAATGTAATAAAACTTTAATCAAACGAAGATAGCATAAAAATATGCCACTGAAGTTGCGAGCCTTCCCACTTAAAAGGATTGGGGGGGAACGAAATGGAGTAAACTAGTTCAGATTATTGTCACCTCTATAAGGGGGGGGGGGGGTGTCTTAGCTGGAGGAAAAAAAATCTCTTTTTTTTTTTTTTTGGTTTAAGTAATTGAGTTGATCTTTCACCCAAATGGAAGAGATGGATAGCAGCAAAAAATGTAATTTGGTTGCAGTGTACATGGAAAGAAAAAGGTGATCGGAGCTTGTTTGAAACTTTATCTAAAGAATAATTTTTTTAGAGTGTCAAGAAGCATCAACGACCAAATTTTTTTTTTTTTTTTTAGGTAAAAAAAACTCAGTTCGAAACTTGAATTAACGCGTGACCACCAAGCTTGAGAATATTATTTAATAGCAGACGACATATTACAGCAATAAGCAGATCTTTTGGTGTGTGCATATTTCCTGTGTAAACGTTAGCTTGCGCAGATATGTGCGCAAGCCTTTTCGTTAAATGTATTTTCGAATTATTTAACTTTCGTTGCAAAACGTAAAAGCCAAAAAATTAACTGCTGATTAAATTTTGTTGTTCATCGAATAACGTAATTAGCAAATGATAATTAATTATATATTATATTATTTAAAAATGGCGATGGAATTTTAAATTTCACCAGGAAGTTTAAAATCGATATAGATTGTATATTTTTTTTTCCCGATTTTTGTTTAAACTCATCATTCGTGCTGCGAAGTAATCCTAAGTTTAAAGTTAAGTTTATTCTCTACCTTTACGAGCTTGAAAAAAAAATATCAGGGAACACTTTACTCAAGTGTGCTAATTCATTATTCTGTACATTCGCTAGTGTTTCGTAGGGAAATTTGAATGCCATTGCATCAACTAAGGTAAGTTTGGATAAGTGCGTGTTCACAATGAGTAACTTAACTCGATAGTCTAGAATGGCTTCAGGTTACGAGAGGATGTATGAAGCATTGCGATCATTATATACAGTTTAATGACAGTTTTGACTTTGATTAATCGTCTCGCGGAGTAAGAAAAATTGACAGCGTTCTTCAATTACATGCTGCTATGTCAGAGTGTCAGAGTGTTGCCGGGTACATAATAATGGCTCTACCTACATCCTGTTAGCAACTTCTGTCGTGCTGTTTGCGAGATGGTTCTCGTTTTGAGCCCGCCTCAACTGAATCTTTGCTTCTCTCGTAACATAATGAATGACCATATTGGAGTGGGCGAGTGATATTATAAGCCATCAACTTTAATTTTGGAGAGGTTTATTTCCCCCCCCCCCTCTTTTTTTTTTATTGTCGTCTGTTTTCTGTGAGTGACATTCTGTTCAACTGTTGGTGATCCCAAGAGAGAAATCTAAAATACACTAACGTTTTAAATTGGTTTCATGTATACTTCACGTATTCAAATTACTGCTATGAAAAATGACTTCGATATTTGCCTCTGCGTAAGCAGAAAGATTATTAGCGCCTTATTTTAGACCGGGAGGAAAGATTTAAGTGACAAAATTGTCTGATTTAAAGAAGTACTCCGATTTTCAATTACCTTTTGGTACTAGCGTTCCGTATCCTCACATTTGTCTGTAGGCTGTCTTTTATTCAAGCATATCCTATGATAAAACGATATAATATTGAATTACACAGAAGTGAATCATCCTTTCCAGTCGCGTACTTTATTTGACGTCTTTATATTTAATCTTTAATGGCAGAGCATTCAAAAGAATCTATCATAGGAGAAGCAGACTATGGGAAAATTTATATATTAAATCATTTAGTTTATTTGGTAATTCAGTAAAATGGATATTGCTTCATTCTTCAGTGTTTTCATAATAACAACAGTTCTGCTCGCGTCTATTATGTGGCACTTGACAGTTTTCGTCGGCAAGAGCTAAACAGATAGACAACCATCCGTGGCCCAGTGATAAGTGTTCGCCAATATGTCTTTCCCCGTTCGAGCTAATCTTTGCCTTAAAAGCGCACTCCGTGTATCTTTATAAGTAAGAAATAAATTTTAAATCTATTTCGTTAAAAGTATGGCTGTTAAGGGCCAATTTACAATGTTTCTTTTCATTAAAGAATGAATTTATAATAATGAATTTGTTCTCTTCAGTGAATTCCAACCATCTTTCGCTTCTCTTCTCTCATTCCTCTTCCCTGTTCCAAACATTCCTATTGAGTTTAGGTTTTTATTGTTTTCACCTATTTTTGCCTTTAAGTTGCCAATAATGAAAATCATCATCATCATCGTCATCATACGTATCAAGGATTTAGACCTAGAGTGGCCTGTTCCGGCCTTAGAAGTCATCGTTGAATCTTTTAAGAGGCCTCCTGGTTTTCTTTTTCCTAATCGTTTGCAATTTAAGGTTTGTTTTGGTAATCTTTCTGTTTTCATTCTTTCAATGTTCCATCCATTTGTGTTTATACTTTTTATTTTTTTCTATTACTGATTCCTGGTTTTATTCTTTCTTAATTTTTCGTTTCTTTTGTGATCGAATAAAGTACATTTGGCAGTTTTTCTCATTAACTTCATTTCAGCTGTTAGTAATCTTTGTCTTTTATTTTATTGTCCAGATTTCACTTCATACAATAGGACTGGTAGGGATAATGTATTGTATACTTTTAGTCTGATTTGTTTCTGAACTAGGTTTGGTTTAAATATAGAGTTAATTACACCTGTCGTTTTAAAATATTTTGCAATTTTTAGGTTTATATCTTCTTCATTTTAATATGTAATCATACATCCTAGGCGGTTAAATGAATTCACTTGTTCTAAAATCTTCTTATCTCTTACTATTTTAGTTCTTACTGGATCTTTTCCTTAAAGGCCATCGTTTTTTGATTTTTCTGTTGATATTATCATTCCATAATCTTTGGCTATTTCATTTAAATTTAAAATATATTTACGTAAGTTATCTTCAGAATTTGTAATTATTATTTGGTCATCGGCAAAAATGAGAGTGTTTAAGTTCACTGCAGGAGAAAGTTTAATACCTTGATGGAAATTTTTATTCCATTTCATTTAGATAAATATGCTGAAAGGGGGACATCCCTGTCGGACTGCTTGGTTTATCTTCTCTCTCATATATGATAGCTCATGATTTAATCTTATTTGTATTTGATTATTTTCATATATACTTATGATAGCTTTTAAAAATATATTATTTGATATTTGTCTTTCTCTTAATATGTTGCCAATAATAATTATATAAAATTATTTTCTGTAATTTAAAGATTATTCTAGTTTGGTACAAAATTCTTCGGCTTCTTCATCTCAATGATCTGAAGTTGACACATAAACTTATAGAATTTTAATTTGATACCTTTTGTTTACATTCCCATTTCCGCTATTTTGGTATTTGATATTTTTCGGTGTAGATTTCGCCATCTATTAATTTTTTTATGTATTAGGAAACCTACGCCACCTATGGAGTTTTTATCACAGTTGGAGTAGTATGATAAATATACATTTTGTAGTTTAATTAGATGTTCCCTCTTCTTTGCACTTCAGCGTCTAATTATAATTATATTCCATTTCTTTAGTCGTACTCACTAATAATTCAAGTTTAAAATCACGCATAACGCAGAACATTTCTGGTTTGATGAGTGAAGCACTAATGCTTTTCATATTCCCATTTGTCTATGAGGGAGGTTCTTTCAGGGCAGTGTTATTGAGCTCTAGGCTCGCCTTGTGATGGCTTTGAGATTAGATACATTCAGCTGAGCATAAGATTGATTTGGGTCTTTTATATTTATTTGTAGTGGTAGTCCCAAGCTTGTTGGATCAACGGCTTTGGATGATTACTTGCCTTCAAGAAGAACTTTTCTGCTAGAACGTGGAGAAAGGAGGAAATGTAAGGAATGTTGACTTCTCTGTGAATCTGGGAGTTTCTAATGAACCATTGGGCATCCAGAATCATCCTCAGGCATTTGTTCTGCATCCTCTGCAGTTTTTGAATATTTGTATTCGAGGTATGGCTCCAAGCAGGAGATGCGTAAGTGATGACTGGGCGTATTACCATCTAACATATAAGTAATTTGTTACGCACATCCAGCTTGCTTCTTCTGTTGATCATGGGGTAGAGTTGCGCGATTGCTTTAGATGTCTTCGAGCCAATGTGTTTAATATGATTGTTGAATTTAAGTTTTTTGTCAAGTATCCGCCTAGGTATTTAACTTCGGATTGCCACTTGACTCCTAATAGGTGTATGTCTTTCTTGATCTGAACCTTCTTTTTGGAAAACATTATAGCTGAACTGTTTTGGGGGGTTTACTTGAATCCTGCAGTCCATCGGCCACTTTTCTAGTATATGAATACTGCCTTGGAGCCTACTGATTGCCAGTCGGAGAATGAGTGATCTTGCTAGTAGAGCGGTGTCATCTGCATATAATGCAGTGATGGCAGTAATAGGGTTTTGGGGAATGTCAGATTCAAAATAACGGGAGGGGGTGCGTGCAAGAGAGAGCCCTGAGGCACACTAGCCTGGATTTTGTGTCTAGTTGATGCAATTTCATTTATTTTGATTTGCATAAATGTGTCTTTGAGGTATGCATCTATTTTTATTAGCTTAATTGGTAGGTTGAATTCTATGAGTTTATAAAGCAGGCCCTGATGCCACACCTTGTCAAAAGCCTTTGCGACATCTATGAAGTCTGCAGTTGTATGGAGGTTCCAATTGTAGCCTTTTGTGATTTGCTCAACTAGTCTGTGTATCTGTTGTACAGTATTATGGTCTTAACGGAATGCAAATTGCTCGTTTGGAATTATTCCTAACTTGTCCGTTGCAGATTGAAGCCTTGTGAGTATAGCTTTTTCAGCGATCTTACCAAGACAGGGTAGAAGGCTGATAGGTCTGTAGCTTTGTGAGAGTTGGGGGTTCTTTCCAATCTTTTTGATAGGGATGATGTCGGCAGTCTTCCAGGTTGTGGGAAAGTGCTGAAATCTCAGAGTAGCGTTGATTATGTTGACTAAATGAATTATAGCTTTCTTGGGTAGTAATTTGATTATTCTGTTGGTGATGCCATCTGGATCCGGAGCCTTTTTGTTGTTCAGATTGGCTATAATATTTGATATTTCTACTGGTGAAGTAGGTGTGATAGGTTCTGAATTGTCCTGTTGTTGTCTTAAGACTTGCTTGACACTGCGGTGAATTTTGTAGATAAGATTGATGTTTAAATTTTCATAAGAGGGTTACATTGTGTTTCCAAGTTGTCCATTAGAGCTTCTGCGTTTTCTTTGTCAGTGTGGGCTACTCCCTTCTTGGTCTGTATTGGGGGGGTATAAGTTGATTTTTAGTGTGAAGAAATCTCAAGAATTTCCAGATGGAGTTTCCTGTGGGTTTAGTTTAGTCAATTTGGTTTCATAATCAAGGTTTCGGTCCTTTTGAAGAGTTTCACGGATTTGCCGATTTAATCTGATCTGTATTGTTTTATCTTGGGGGCTCTTGTATTGTGGTATCTTTTTCGAGTTTTGTTTTTTTCTCAACTAGTCTATGTATCTGTTGTACAGTATTATTGTTTTTACGGAACTTTATGGTCTTATTAGGTCCATGATTTCCTCGGGGATTCGACTGATCCGGTGAAAGACTGTAGTTTGGGTAACTGAATTTATTGCTTTTTTTATTTGACTGGTTAGGCTGTTTACAGCAAAGTCTATCTCCTGTTTATTGTGAATAACGGGGGGCTAAGCCGATATGCTCTGGGAGATTTCTAGAGAGTTTGTCCCAAGGTATAAATGAGTGCCGAGGAGTGAGTTGCTCGAACTTACCGAGCTTAAGCAGGATGGGGTTGTGGTCGGAAGACAGCTCATTTAGTGTTTCCAGCTGATCTGGTATTTAATGTTTCTGAGGATGACTATATCAAGTACATCTGAGCTTCCAAATGGCCTGTGATGAGAGGGCTCTGTAGGTCCGGCTATGACTATTGAGTTTTGGGTTGAGTAATTGTTTAGTGTACGACGTTTATTGTTGATTGTGGAGATGAATCAAGCTGTGTGTTTGGCATTGAAATCTCCAGCCATGATAATGGAGTTAGTAGAGCTGAGAATGAATCCAAATCAGATTTCAACAGTGGGATGCTGGGTGGGTTGTATGCGGCGAAGATTTTGATGCTGCCGGTATTGTTAGTATGAACTTCAATACCTGTTATCTCGAGGCTCTTGGTTTATGGGACCTTATGACTTAAATAATTTTCGATGTATACGACTGTGCCTCCTCCATCGGCGGTAGGTCTGTCTGTCTGTTTTATACACCAAGAAACCCGTAATTTGGGGCTGTTAGCTGGCCTAAGATGTGTTTCGTTAACTAAGACTATATCAGGATTGTATCTGTGAATGAACTCTTGCAGTTCAAGGATTTTGTTTAAGAGACCATTAATATTCCATGCTATTATCATAAGGAAGTTTGGTTTTAATTTTTTATACATTGTATAGAGCTGTCAGTATGGATTGGGTTTCTAGATAGAATCTCTTTCTGGAAGATGGTGAGGAGCTTGCTTTGCTGAATTCCTGCAGCATGATGGCAAGAGAAGCAGTAAGAACTGATGTTAAGTTAAAGCTTGTTTGCTCTTAAGATGAAGGAATGTGATTTCGTGCCGCTCTGCGTATGGTTTGGTCATGAATGAATGAATGTCGCATGCCTTCCTGTGCTTCTGAAGGTGAGATATTTCGAACAGGAGGGCAACCTGTTTTGTTGCTTATGGTGTCATTACGTGGGTCAGCAAGAGTTCACTTTTGCTGACCCACGATTTTTTTGGGTGGAAAAGGCACCCCTTGTAATTTGCGGAGTGAGGTACTCCACAATTAGCACAACAGGCAGGTGTGGTTCTTGGCTTGGTGTAGGAGCTGGTCTGGTGGCCTTCACCACATTTTAGGCATCTGTAGACTTCTCTGCACAAATTTTGGGCATGTCGAAACTTTTGCATCTGTGGCATTGGCCTGCCGATGCCCTTTTCCTTAGAGGCTCAGTTGTAATTTTGATCCTGAATATATCTGTCACTTCGTATATCCTTTTCTGGGTGTTGCTGATTTCTACTAGTACTAAAGTCATTGGCCTTTTGTCAGATCTCAGCATTCTGCTAACTTTGATTAGTGTAAAAGTCCTTGATTGATGAGGTCGGCATTTGGAATTGTCCAGCATTTTCGTCATTTTGCGATAATTTGAGAGAGTAGCGGGATGAATCTTAACTCCGTCATTTGTGTTTCTGGCCCTGGAGAAGTTGATGTTTTGTTCACCAAGGGTCCTTGAAACTGATGTTCACTTTTCTTTGTCTCGGGGAATCACTGGTGGGGCATTTTCTTTTTTGTCTTCTGAAGCTTGTGGTGTTATATCTTCTTTCATAATATTTTCAGATGTCCTCCATCTTTTGGTTGCCTGTGCACCCTGAATCAATCTGTCGAGGGTTCTTGGGAGATGGGACCGTTGAGAATTCGCCCTCTGTATCCTCATCCTCTCCTTCTTGATCACTGACCTGGGCGTATATGTTTATAAATCCCGGGAATTCTGTATCAAACCTTTTTAATATTTTCTTGAACAGGCCAGGCAACTGATCTTTGCTAAAGGCTTAAACATATAATCCGTGATGTCCATACTGGGATCGTAGTGGGTGGGGCCTACATGACCATCAGATCTCTTGCATGTATCATGCAGAGGGGTAGACAGTAGGAATCAAATCGTGTTAGCGCCAATGCAATGTGAGATTCCCGAAAAAACCTTATATAAAATCAAATCAAGCGACACGTCTAATCTCATCAAAAGTTCAAGAAACTCTTCCTCAATCATCTTCATAATTAAAAAAAAATACCCCGTATGGAAAAATTAGGTAAAAATCAATAATATATGGTGTATTAATTTTTGTACAATAACTTTCCAGTAATTTCTTAAAAATGTTTTAAAGCAATTAATTTTTTAATACATTTTATAGAAATACTTATTAATATAAATAATTATAAAATTATTTATTAAAAAGAAAGACCCAATAAATATATTGGTTGGAATTCAATGCTATATTCTGTTTGGAAATTACTGGATTAGATATTCCATATCTTGCGCGAACATAATTATTTTTCTATTAAGGAATTGTTTTCCTTGAAACTTTAGAAAGTATTTTTGTGAAATACTTTTTCTTCATCGCTGCAGCCTCGTTCTGCCTGTCACTCGGTTGTATAGCACAACCCTCCTCCTAATACACGTCTTGGATATTTCCGTTTTCAAGTAGAGCAGCTTATTTCATTATGTGTTCATTACTGTCACTTCAATTTTGTTTTCCATCACTTTTCGAATGGTCAGTTCTGAATTTTTTTAAGTCAGGAATTTTTCAACTTATGCTAAGACACGCCCAAGTATGCCGTCATTCAAATATGCATTTCTGTGTTCTGTTATTCGTGTACTGTCTTGTCACGCCTCAACTATTTCATTAGCTTAATGTATCGTAAAATTATCATTTCCTTTGCACTAATGATCACCTTTTAGTTTTCTCTACGAATATTTTCAAGCTTTTAACGAACCTTTTTGAACCATTAGATTTACTTTAATTACATCTTTCAATGTCATCTTAATTTAACATTTTCAAATATATTTTTTTCATATTACTGTATTTGTTCCGATGTACTATAAACTGCGCACATCATGACGCTACAGCTATCATTACAATAACGTAAAAATAAACAAACTATTCATCGTTACCACTTAAGGTCAGAAATAGCTATCTTTCTCTCAGTAATTGATTTTTTTTCTCTCTCTCTCTCTGTTGTATATTGTGGACCTGGCATTGGCGATATATAATAGACCGGTAAATATCTTTTAAAATAAATAGTTAAACATTATCTATTTAAATATTTATTAGCTAATACTAAAACACTATTTACATTTTTGGCCACTAAAGAGAAGTCATTGTTATATATTTATTATTACTATTATTATTATTTATGATGATTAATAGTTTTATTTTTATGGTAATCCAAAACACAAAATAAAAACCGGTAGCACATTTTTTAGAACCGTGGCTCGATTAAGGGTAAAATAAGACGGAAATTCTTCTCTAGAGGCCCAGCATGGTTTAAGCAACTTCATACTTTCAGTAAGCAAGGTGATGTCATACCATCCCCCTCCCCCGGAAATGAAAATCCCTTATATAGCAATAAAGGATTTTCGAGCTCACAACTTGTAGTTTGGAGAGGGAGAGAGGTATGGGTTCGATCGAATTCCACTGTAACGTAGATGATTGACGTCTTTATTAATAGATGATTTTCATCTTATAATGTGACGCCAACACCTTGTTTAGGTAAAGTAATCTACTGGTTTGACAACGAAAGCATCTGCTTATTCACTGACTTAAAGTCGGTTTCAGTAATTGATTGGAGATCAATCACTGAAACTGATCATATGTAAAATTAGTTTATATTTATAAATAAAGTAGTTTAATGTGTCTTCATTTATTTCAAAATTAAAAGACTCAGTAAAACTCCGAAAGAGACATGAATGTTAGCATCACAGCTGTTCTCACTGAACTGGGAAATACAAGTGGGTTTAATGTTTTCCACATAAAAATTATAGATTTGGAAGATTTCTTTCGAATATTCTTTTTTGTTATTCCCCCCCCCCCGTCCACAGTTAATAATGGTGATAAAACTACCACCAAAACCCAACGGCAACACCAAAAAAAAGTCATTTTCCTTTCTGTCCAGAAGATTTACTCGACATACTGGAACAACCCCATTAAAGAACGAAGATTTTACCACACTTGAACACAAAAGCAGCTTAAGAAACGTGTACTATCGCCAGCGAGAGTAATCTTGATCTGATGATGTGTTACAAGCACTTCAACGGAGAATAAGGAGCGCCAAAAAAAAAAAAAAAAAGTGTGATAACAGCACAATGATTTATCGTCTCGCCACTCGCACGCGGGTGTCTCGTTGTGTAAATATGTTTTAGCAAATTTCCACAAGTATCGCTGCTTTATCAGTGTCGATTCGTACGTCAAAAATCTCTGTCGCTGTGTATTCCATATCGGTGATTTGCTTTTCTCTCGTAACACCAACAACAGTGTTTCCCCTAATCAACAGAAGCGCAATGCAACGAGCCTGTACTAAATCAGTTTCCTGCGGAACAGCTGCTGCGAGTTATTTGTGGTGTAATATTAAGGGGAAACATAGCTTGCGAATAAACAAGATATTTGACGTGTTTTATGCGTGCGAAGATTTCTCTTCTTATTTTTATGAAAAAGTAATGATTGCAAAGTAGGAAAGTTCAAAGTGTGAATATAATGTAAATGTAATACCAGATATAAAGAAGTGCTAGAAAAGAATGGAGAACGAAACGCTAACGTAGCCATTGCGGTCTTATTATGGCTGCTGGGTTTTTACCAGCCAACAGAGAGTGTCAGCTACTGATTCATGTTACCATTTTTCACTAAAGATTTGAAGCCCCCCCCCCCCCCTCCTTCCCAGGTGATTCTATTACGCGTTACTTGAAAATCGTAATAATTCATGTTGTCTAAAACTATAAGTGGCTATCGACATGCCTTCTAAAAAGGAAAGAATATTTCATTTTTAGAAGGCATGTTTATTCTCTTTTGAAAGTTTGCAAAGTTATCACGGATAGATATTTTTAATCTTTAATTAGGTTAAACATTAACATACAAATAAAGCATTAAAAATAATGTTGTATATATTAATATATTGGTGATTTATTTAAATATTTTTCTTTATTTCTTTTATGATTTAGAATTTGAAGAAATAAATGAAACACCTATATAATTTTTGTATAAATTTCTTTAAGTATATAATCTTCAATAATTTTTTATCGCAATAAAAATACTATAAATTGTTGCGTGCATACCTATACTGTTTAGAGGAAGGTTAAGTTCATCATGTTACCCTCTACTTGTGGTATTGGGAAGTTTTAGATAGATACAGTTAATACCACAACGTACAAAATCGTCTTAAAACAAACTTGCTTCAAAATGTTTTCAATTCTTTGTTTATTTCACTTCATACTGTCCTTCTGGCGATCTCTTGAGAAAAGATTGCATTAGATTGAAAGCATTTAAGATAGTCCATATTTTCTTCCATCGCTGGTGACTGAGTTAGCCAACAGCTGCCTACTTTCTTTTGCTATATGAAAATCTTTTATATATATATATTTTTATTTTATTTTATTATTTCTTTTACTCTGTACGATGTTGTTTATTTAGTAACAGACTAGACAGCGGCAAATTCTAACCTTTCCAATGTATCATCCGTTATCTTCATGCTTTGCCTCTCGCAGGTTGTGTGTGTGCGTAGGAAGGAAGGCAGTTACTTGGAGCCGTTCACACATCAAACATAATCCCATAATGCTTCATGTCGACGTGTTTCGGTGATGTCCAAATCTGACAGATTCTCAAACTGTTCTAATTTGTTACGGAAAGGTAGTTTATCGCTAGGGTCATACAAGGCACGGACACTGTTTACCCAACGGTGAGTGTTGAATGTAGGCTGGCCTTGCTAAGCGAGAGGATTTATAAAACTCAATTGGGGAAGGGGAATGAGTTATCTACGTTTGTTTTGGGAAAGAAATGTTTGCGAATATAATCTATTGCAAAACATTAAAAGAAAATATTCGTGACAGACAAATTAAAAATTAATTTGCGAAAAATTATAAATATTATTATTATTATTATTATTATTAAGCATGCTACATTTTTTCACCTTGCTATAGAGTATGATAAAAATGTAGCATGTTTAATAATAACAATAACAGTAATAATATTTATTATATAATATTTTATTATATATATATATATATATATATATATATATATATATATATATATCGCAAATAATCACATTTTTAATTTGTCTGTCACGAATATTTTCTTTTAATGTTTTGCAATAGAATATTTTTTATCATTATGTTTTGTTCTTTGGTCCCTTTTTTGTTCTCAACTATGATTTTCATTTTTCATTAAAAGAGTGAAGAAAAACAAACTGACCACTTAAAAATCTTTGAAATTTTACTGATGGTCTGTTAGTCTAATAATAATAATCGTATATCTTTTTTAAGAAATGTAATGTTTTAAAATGACATTCAATTAATATACCATTTCATATATTATATATCTAAAAGAAATATACGTTATACATACTTTAAGGTTTTATCAAATATATACTTTAAGGTTATCAAAAATTCACCCACGAGAAGTTTTTTCCTTTATTATTAATTTTACAATTATTTATTTATTTTTGATTTTCATATACATTTTTTTTTATTTTCATGTATTTTTATATTTATATATGCATATTTTTTTATTTTTCCTCTTTCTTATTAATTTTACAATATTTTTATTTTTATATATGATTTATTTATATTTTACACCAAACTGAACTATCCTCTTTTATACTTCAGTAAAGGGGGGGGGGGGCAGCGATCTCACATCGGGCTACGAAATTTACATTTCCCCTAATTAATGTTCTGTTAGTAGAAAAAATCGACCATATTCAGTGAACATTATGCAAATACATCACTTGTTTACGTTATTAAACTTTTCATTATTTACTGAGTTGTTTTATCGAACGATTTCGAATGATTTTTGTTCGTTTTATCAACGATTGTATCGAAATAAAGGTAAATGTACGAAGGTGACCTCCAGATAATTTAAAGCAACACTGCATACTACGGTTCAATCTGTGGCAACACCGACTTTGCTTCTTTTTACGTGAGGGTAACGTCCTTTATTCCCTAAGATTAAACTTAGCCCATCGCTCTATAGAAAGTTTGTGTCAACTCTACAGAAAATCGAACTTTGTGGATAAACGTGGATCAGACGTGGTGTCACAGACGCGCGTGTCCGTGTGTATGTTCGTTATTAGAGGACGCTATGGGAGGTGGTGGGAAATCTTGATAAAAGCCTACTCGAAAGAAGAAAGTATCACGTTTGCCGTAGTTCACTGATTAGAGGTTCATCGTGTGGGCGGAACACTAAGAAGCTTATTAATAACCGCCGTTCGATTAGCGTTCACGGTGGCCATTAATCCGCGCCACCTTTATCCGGCAGTGCAGGGGAGGGCGACTTGATTAATTATCTGTGTGGTGTCGTGTTTTGTTCGTTACGCTGGAGCTGGTTCTAAATTAGCAGGCGATACTCTGTTGTTACAGCTGCTGCGGTCGTGTGATGGTAGCTCTGACGTCTCCCTCCTTCCATCTAAAAGGGATGGTTTGCTGTTCTGACGACTACATAGAACAGTTGCTGTTGTTACGAAATTCGATGAGTTTGTCGCGAGGTCAGCCACTTTGTTCCGTTAACATAAACTCCGTGTTAAGTGTTGGTTAACAGTGGGCAATAACTACTGCCAAAATAGAGTATCTTTGATGTGTTCTTCAGGGTTTATAATAAAATGAAAACATCAGTGAGATTCTGAATGTTGTTTGATTCTTTAATGAATTCTATACCTTAGCCAGATATGGATATGGTTTTCCCTAAACTTTAGACATGAAATAATTGCTTTTTTATTGACTCTGAAATCAAAAATGTCTGCTTTACTGTTCTACGATTTTAATGGTCAACTTACTTTTACGAAACTTCATAGTTTCTACATCCGGCTTTGAAATAATGCTGGATATAATATCCACTTTACTAATATAATTTTGCATTGCCGACTGAAGCCTTTTGGATATTTATTTTAGTAAAAAAAAAGAAAAAAAGCTTAAGAAAAGAGATAGAAAGAAGCACGCAAGTGATATCCTCTTCACAAACAACTGTAGCTTTAATATCGACATAGACATGATATCGTACACCTTCTTACATGCTTTGAACCGAAAGTATAGACACTACTTTACTTTTTTATTTTATTTTTTTTTTACAGAACCCCAACTTTTTTTTTTTTTTTTTTTTTTTTTGACCTTTCTGCCCATGCACACACTGATGTACCAATAGTTTCGCAAACTTTCCTATGTGGGACTGATTAAAAAAACTGCCAGTTTCGCCTATTACTAGCTGCTGGAGGAGTTATCATTTTGATAACTACCCAATCTTCTTTGATTATTTACCTCTGGAGCTTAGTTTTCTGCAGTCCAATTATCCAAACAGTGAGGTCATCTTCCTTGAAGACTTCGATGTTCACCACTCAAATTGGCTTCCTTTTCCAGTTCCACTATCAAGCCATAGAGATTGTGAGTTCTTTGCTGTTAGCAATGACCAAAAAAAAAAAAAAAAAAAACCGATATTTCTCACCATTCTGACAATACCAGTGACTTTTTTTAATCAGTTCTTCCTTCAATATATCGTAGATGGAAGTTCTCTTCTTGGTAACTTGTGACCATAACTTTGGTCAAGTGTTATGGAACAAATTGCTCCAGCCAATCACAGTTTCATGCCCTCCGCAATAACAATGGCGCCAAGTGAGATGATCTCCATGATTCATCCTTCTCTTTCTCTACATTTCTGAAGACTGTTTCTGCTTTCCATATTCAAACACTTGCTCACAGAAATATAGAAATACTCCTAACTGGAACGGAAGCCTTCATTGATTACTACTTAAAATAGTCGATTACTATTGAAGCCTTAGGTCTCTAAAAAGTACATCAAGACAGTCCAAGAAAAAAAACAAGATCGTCATTCCACAAGTGGCTAGAGACCATTCCAGCTTCATTCGCAGCCTACACTGAAGCTCTCAAAAAATCATAAATATCTAAATGCGATTCTGAAAACGCTAAATGCAGAAAACTTGTCTCTTGTTCTAAGTTTTCGTTGGGAGCATTTTCTGTGTTCCATCTCACTCTCATATGCTCAAATGGTACTGTTTGCAAAATCACCCAAAGAAAAGGCACTTTCTGGCAAACTTCTCAACAACGCTTGTATAAACGAACAAGACAAATTACTTTTCACTATACTAAGAACGGCTCAGTGCAAGCCTCCTCTTACATTTCACCCGAAATGCATAAAAAAATCTTTAATATCTTGGATACCAAGAAGTCCTCCGATCCAAACATTAGTCCCAAATATACTCGAAATATTGGCTTGTCTCCAATTTGTCAGGCAGCTGCCAGACAAACACGACAGCCTGCATAGATGACGCACTTTAGGCGTCAACTAAGAAGGAACATAAAGATCAGCCATAAAACTATCGTTCCATTGTCCTTATCCCACTCCTTTCGAAAACAGTGGAGGGGATCATTAGTGATCACCAGTGAGGATTCCAGTGCTCCACAGGACCTCCGTTGGTATTGTCCACTTTTTCCCACAATTTGTGAGAATGTATAGAGAAACTCGTATGGTTTCTTTCAACATTTTTGGAGTGTTTGATTAAGTTTTCTATAAAGGCCAGGCTTCATCATATGATCTACCTTTCTCTCCGTGCGATTGGTTCACTAGTTGACTCTCTTTTCGTTCACTTCATGTCGTCATGGATGGTTTTCTCTTTGGATTTCCTCCACTGGTTTGGAAGACTCCATGACGCTGTACTTTCTTCCAAGCTCTGTCTCTCATACATTAATGATGTATGAGAGACATGTCTCTCACTAAACTCAACTGTTATCCAATGGCTTGACCATCTTGTTCATTTCAGCAGAACATCATCATATTGGAACCACGATACCAAGTAAATGAAATGCTAGTTTGATGGGAGAATTTTGTTGGTTTCTTCAAACAAACTGAGACATATGAACAGGAAACGAATCAACTTTTAAATTTGTGTCTATGTTTAAAAACCATTTTTGTTACACACATTTACTATGTTGTGTGTGTGTGTGTGTGTCAGAAAAGAAATTATTCTAACCGATAATGTCTTAAAATTAATTAATGTAAAGGAAACTAGTTTAGATGAACTTGATGACTCATTACCCACTATTTCAATTATACTTTTTTCCCCCATCCCGAATGCGATGCCCTTATCGTAGTAGGTGCGCCCAGTATCCACTTACATCGCCTGTATGTACGTAACGTTCATATTTATATAAAGAAAAAAAAAAGGACTTTTATTCTGCTATTTTTCTATCATGTGTTTCTAGCGGAAATGTAACTGTTGTTTCTTGTATCTCAGGACTACATGAAACTATGAATTTATACAGCTAATCTAGGTATATGTTCATTTTGTTTTTATATTATTCGCTATTTTATACAACCGAAAGATACGATAGGAACTGCCATTTCCTTTTCTCTCTGCGAAAATATTGCTTCAGAATGTTTATGAGTGCATGAGATCGCCGAGAGTAGCGGGTCTTGTGTTCAGTCAACAATGTGGTTGATTGAACAAGTAAGAAGAAATCTCGAGGTATCAGATATTCTTATTTCCGGTTTGTAACACGCTTCTCGAACTCATTTTCCTTTTTTCGTGTAACAAACAGTTTCTGTAGAATATTGGGCATTTCAGAGAATAAAGATCGAAGTCTCAAAGGAGAAGTAGTTTGAAGTAAACATTTCATCATATCCGGTGTTTATATTACGAAAGCAAACTATTTTTGACTAGAGAAAACAACATAGTTATAGTATTAAAAGATAGTGAAAACTCACATAATGATTTTCAGTATTTGCTCACTACATATTAATATTATGTTATTTTTTTAGCACGCAGGCACACACACACATACTTTCTTTCTCTCTCTCACTGGCCATCTGCATCTGCGTCTTCACATCCACATGTGCTATCTAATGTCCAGTGAGACATTCCATAAAAGACAGAAAGAACCAAACTACATTCAGATATCCACTGGGGACTGCAGCACATCCTGTCAATTCCAGAAAAATTCCACAAATTTAATTTTATTGATTAAAAGATATGTATGCTCTGCAACATGCGGAACCTTAGATCATACACACACCCCTCACTTTCTCGGACTTGGACGACACTGATCAAAAGAGACACAGATTACGCAACTCATCTTCATTGCTGCTAAACTCATCATCTACTGCTTCCATATAAAACGCAAAAAGAAAATTGATTTATCATCATCACCATTCGCTCAAATGAAAACTTCATGCGAGTCTGCGCAGACAGCTACATAATATAGACTGTTGCTTGAGAATTCATAATCATAGAGGATGAGGAATTCTACCTCGTTTCAGTGAAGAGAGAAATACAACTGTTAAGTCATATTTTGAAAAAAAAATTCACAGACACACAGTTAACATTAGAAATAAATTGCCACTACGTTAAAATGATGTTATTTGAGACTCTTCTGGACCAATTATTGAACATGTGTGAGTGGTGGTCTCGCTGTTTGTTCGCCATAGCTGAATTACAGATGAATAATAAAGTTCAAGTTGAGATTTAGATTCTGATGGTAAGGGTTGAGAATTATTTTCGTGGATTCTAGTATTTTTCTTTCGATCTCATGATAGCATTGGCGCAGTATCTTTGATTTTTTTTATATATATAGTGAAACCTGTGGAGTATCCCGAACTATGGAATAATACGTTTACCACAGTAAATAACTTTTTTTTTTATTAAGTAAATATTTTGTCTTATGTATCATAAGACATCATCAATACAATTATCAAATAACAATAAGAACTGAATTAAAAAAAAACAGTAGATATAATCCAATAACAACCCAAAAATAATTAATCACTCTCCTACAAATGAACCCAGACAAGAAAAAGCCCGCATGACTAATATACTATATATTAAATGCATCTCTGAACGTTTGGAAAAAATATGAAAAAATACAAACTCGTTGCTACCTATAAATCCATCAATCACATTCATAACTTGCTACCTTCTCCAAAAAACAACCTCTTACCAATAATGCTACCTGAGTATATGAAGTACCATGTTCGTGTAACTTGTCCTACTATGGACAAACAGGAAAATCTATAAAAAAAAGTATTTCTGAACATCAAGATCACATCCGTCTTATGAAACCTCACAAATCTGGCCTAGCACAACATGGAATCGGAAACGCTTACACAGGATCCAATGGCAAAACGCTTAACTGCTACACATAGATTCGTTTATATAAACGTTCATGTATGAAAGTTTATATAAAGAAAGTGCTGAAGCCTTACTTCATAGACCTAATCTTAATTGGAACGACTGTCTCACTCTTCCAAAAGTTTGGGAAATTGTTATCCTCAATTGCATTAAATAAATTTATCTCTTATATATTTTAATTTAATTAATTTTAATTTCAGTCCAGTAGTTTTAATCCATGAATAAGCGACTGTATACGTAGTGGGATTCCAATTTAAGCATGCGCGCTAATGTTTTTTTGAATTCAGTTCCTATTGTTGTTCGTTAGTTGTATCGATGATGTCTTATTATACATGAGACGAAGTATTTACATTATTAAAAAGTTATTTACTGTGTCATACGTGTTACTGTATAGTTATCTTTGATTGTATTCCTAAAGTGTATTCTTAATTGTATTCCTAATACATTTGTTGTCGTTTGGATCTGCAGAGTTCACGACTGGACAGAGCTGAGTCCTTGGATCACTCATACGCAATGTCTCTTATGTGCTTCTCTATATGCTGTTCTGTGGATTTTTCTATTTGTCCATAAATAATGGGACATTGAAATCACGCCAAAAGTGGTAAACAAACTGCCGAATTTTGGTTGCACTCGACGAAGCAAGAACTGTATTTGGCTTAGAGGTGCGAGAGCGGGTTCTTCTTGAGAATTTTTGCTTACCTTCAATTCTGGAAGGAATGTAGGGATTGTTTCGGACCTGGTATTGCCATATATGATAACTATGTGATACAATGGATCTGGACTTCTCCAGAAAGACAGGATTTCATGTCACAAGGCTCTCATCGTGCAAGCATGCTTCGGAGAACATATCCAAGTATTTCATGTGTTTCACACCGCCTAATTCTGATTTGAATCCCATCAAACATATGTGGCATCATGTGGAACGCATCATTTGGCGGTGGACGCCAATGTCTCGATCCGTTACTGACCTCTGGGACGTTATTCTTGATAATTGGTATAGAATATCTCAAGACATCTTCTGTGGTCTAATGGAGTCAATACCAAGACGAGTGCAAGCGGTTATGTTGGCCAAAGTAGGCCCATCACTCTACTAGGTAGGTGTTCATAATGTTTTGATCCATGAGTGTATATACGTAATTTAATTGAAATATCAGACTTGCCTGATTATTTTATTGACAATCAATATGCTACCCGATCTTTCATAAGTTAAACGTAGGATATCGTTTCTAGTCATATATTGGTGTCAAGGACAGAACTTCATGCACACTCTAAGCAAACTTTTAAAAAAAAAAAAATGTGTTTTTTTTACGAGATAATTACTATATTGTCTTATTGGAATGTGTATCAATGAGAGAACAGAACTGAAGTGTCAAATATCTAATCACAGTTACCCATAATTCCTTTTAGCGCGAGCTACTAAAGATAGTCAAAGAGGAGAAAGTTTCATTTTCGATTGATTGGAAAATCTGAAGAGTCGCGGGTGGTAATGATGAAGTGTGACAGATGATTGCCAGAGATTGGCGCCAGTCTCCCAGGCGCCATCTATACCGCACATGTATGTCGACCAACTAGCTGGTTTAACTTGCACACTTCCAACAGTGCTTTAATCTCCATAAAGTACGACAGCAATATGGTTCTAGACAAACTATTTACAGGCGCGAGGTAATTTCATCAAGGAACTAAAATGCCAGAGCCCTAAAAAAAAAATAATAATAATAAAAAAGTCCTAACTTATTCAGGTCCCTACTGAATGCATTTTACGAACTTTTACTTATTAACATCGGAAAGTTTTCTGTCAGTTAGTGACAGATAAAAGAAATTACCTCTTTCCCTTCTAGGTTTAACGACAGACGATAACAGCTCTTTTATCAAACTTATCGCTACTTCATATTGGCCACTTCTGAAGAGCAGCGATAGTGAGGTAATTACTAACATTAAAAACAAATATACCGGGATTATTGCCATATGTAATGATATTATGATATCCAATTTACCATTTTTAACTGTATATTCCAGATAAGATGCAGAGTAACTTCAAATTTGGAAATTTATTTAATTTAACAAATCCAAATGTTCGTTTCTTCGGTCAGAGGGCGTGCAGATAACTGAAGCGGACGACAGCACAATGTGTAGTAGTACATATAGCTAGAAAAATTAAGATAGTGCATAAAAAGCGAGACATGTACGTATTCTATTTGCTGTTATGTTCCCGTTAAGGGCGCAATGAGGTTGAAGTTTCATTTTTCTTTCTTTGGAAATACTTTTTAATTTTTCAACAGCATAGACGTTTACGAAGAAAAGTGTTTCTTATCGTGCATTTTAAGGGGAAAATATCACTGAATAATATGTAAAATTCGGTGATCCAGTTATGGATGATGGATCATCGAAACATTTTTCATTTATTTTTTCGTCAAAAATTGCAATGAAATCCTAGTAAAAGGAAAGATAATAAATGCCATTAATATTTTTAATGGATAATAAATATCCATCCATTATGTATATTATATTAAATCTAGATGAAATGAATAGTGATTTTTTTAAGATAAAAACACCAAATAAATTCGGGGATAAAAGTAATTAGAATTAGCAGAGTATTCGGATTGCTTCCAAAGAGGGGTAGTGATCGACCGTGAGATGCGGTGATTAATACCCTTGGAGGGTAATGAATGGCAATGCTGTAGCCAATGAAGTTCCAACTGAAGCTCGGCTATTGCTGTTACCCTCCTGCCATGATAGGAGCTTTCATAGCTCAATAACACCTTATCCCTACACTGTCCTCTACAGATAACGGGGAAGATGAAAAGCATTCTTGCTTCGCCCCCTTTAAGCCAGT
>NC_143550.1:117937500-118065000 GCF_054136105.1 Typopeltis vanoorti | reverse complement strand
TTATTTGCGAAGGTGCCTTCAAGATGTTGTAGTTCATTTTTTATATATATATATATATATGTATATATATATATAATAGAGAAACTCCTTTTATTTGAAATGTTTGGTTATTTTTATTTGACCTAATCAGTAAATCGAATATTTGTAAGCGGAGTACTTCAGCCAAACTATGCGGACTTCTTTGATGTAAAATGAAAGGTATTTGAACAAGCTAATCAGAACTGTAACCACTGCATTTGCCTTTAAGATCTAATGGAATAAATTTGTGAGAAGTTAGAACTTCGTCTGTAATCACTAATAAGAAATTCTATTTCAATAATGTAGTTAACAAACTCTATCTACTCGAGAATCCCTTTTATCTCGTGCAATTCCTTCTTAAGAGAGTACTCACTTCGGGATTCCTTTGTGAACAGGAAAACGACATACTCAAGAAATGGTGATGGGAACGTTATCACAATAGCTGTCTATGCTTAGCAATGAGACGTTCCTTTCAATATCCTCTCACTGTGTCATCAATATGAGGGTGTTTATGACTGTGGTCGTCATATCCTTCGCCATTTCAAAGGACGGATGGAATGAAGAAACCATAAAATCGATGACCTCTTACGCATAATAATAGTGATGTCTACAGATAAGAATGAAAATCTCATGATGCTGAATGAGAGTCCCAATATACCCAACATGCACGGCTCGTTTTGGTGAATTATTTATATAATTTAATAACCAAAAATAGTGTTAATTAATATTTTGGTGAATTATTTATAATATGATAACCAAAGTTTTAAGTAAACAAAATTTAATTTTTGTCTGCAACTCTCAACAAACCTTCACATCTCTATATAATATAAATTATTTGATTCTGAAAAAGGTGGAATTATAATATACAGAAATATTTAAGTAAAATGCAAAATACTTTAAAATTTTAATGAAATTTAAATAAATGCATTAGTTTTACTTATAAATTTATAAATTAAATATAATATTTTTATACAAATTAATACATATTTCAACGTAATCTGCATTTAACGTACCTCACTTAGAAAATATGTGTTACCAATATTTCAATATCCTTCGTGTAATACATTTTTTACTATTTTATTGATGACAAAAATAAACATTATAATAATTTAGATAGCTTTATTGAAATAAATGTTTATTATTATTTTATAATTTGCCAACAATATTTTCATAGATTGCTGCATATAAAATACGTACTGCACTAAAATAAGGTTATGTTTTCGGAAATTTGTGTGACGTGACCGATTATTCCTTCAATTGATTCTAAATTATAGAATCAATTGAAGGAATAATCGGTCACGTGTTATTGTATATTAATCTTCATCATATATTCATTTTATACCATTTCCTCTACCAATCATAATAGTTTTGCAATAACTGATATCTCGTTACTGTAGGAGCTATTAAATGGTGAATTTGTAACAAATTCATTTAATCATTGATTAGTTGAGATATCAAAGTTGCGACAGACTTGTGTTGGCATTTCCAACAACGGCAAAAAAATAAACGGAAATAAAATAGCACTTAATTAATTAGAATTAAGAAAAAGTGTATGGAGATTGTTCTTGTTATTCGTTCCAAGGTTATTGGAAATCACAACGATATAGAATGCTTTACTGTATAGTAGTCTACATGGAATAAATTTTTAATTCTTAGGGGAAATGAATGTTTCATATGATGAATTGCTAATCTGATTTATAGAGGTGATGTTGTTATCTCGGTTGAATTTTTTATGTGCATCACATTGAAGTGTAGTCGTGAGACATTCTCCTTTTGCGAGTAAGGTAATATTTTAGTTTGAATAGCTAATAATATGCTTCCGCATAAATTATTATTCGGCATCATGTGTATGCATCTATATTTATTCAATTCTACGTCGTTGTTTAATGAAATATTCACAGAATTTTGTTCTGTGACCATATTTAGTTTAGAATCGTATTATACCATTGTAGCACATCTGTCAAAGATTTATTTTAGAATCGTGCTAAATTACATCATTAATTATTCACTTTAGAATAGTGCATCATAAGTGATTTATTTTAGAATCGCATTTTCTCAACTAATATCAAATCCTATATATCCTGAGTTAAAACAAGTTCTTTACAAATGAAGGTCAGATAGCTTGTCTCACAGAGAGATCGCGCAGTTCTTCCTCCCGGATTTTTCATTCCACAAGACAAAAATCAGGCCACAGAACACTCTCAATTAATAACTATATCAGATAGGATTAGCCTCTCCATCTTTAAAAGATTTGTATGAAGTTAAGTGTTCGTAACAAGCCACTGGGTAATGTCAAAAGAAACATATGAATTAATCATATTAAATGAAATATATATCAATATATACCAAAATATAGCAAATTAGCCTGGCCGTTTCATATTCATGATAATACATCTGTTTATCACCCTATCATATTATATCTTTTTTTTTTTTTTTTTTTTTTTTTTTGAGATGGACTGAGTCCTTGACTTGTTATCCCTTCATCTCATTGAAGAAAATGTGTAGATGGGGTGTTATTGAGCTAAAGGCTCTAGTCATAGCTGTGTAACGGCAATAACCGAGCCTCAGTTAAACCTTAATTGGCTACAGCATTGGCATCCGTTACCCTGGGTGACAACCCATATTATATATTATTCAAATTAAGGGGATATTAAATCCCACATTGTTTTAAAACCGAATAAGAAACTCAAAGATTGGAATCAGAGAGTTTCATGCCGAATATAGTAAACTATGAAGTATAGGCGAATTACTAGCGTGAGCTAATGCAAGTAGCCTAGTATGTAGTACAATTTCGGGCAACTCGTTGCAAAGGTGGGGGGAAGTTCGGATCGCTATTCTTAGGTATTTTCCATAATGTAAAAACACATTTCCTAGGAAATGTATTCTGTGATTACATTATGGTAGGAGGTCACTACCCAGACCGGTTTCAGCCTTTTTTGAGGCTTCATCAGTGAGTAGCTAGACCAAAAGATACCAAAGGGTATAGCGAAAAGAACTTATATACTTTGCTATACGAGTTGTCAACTAGGTGCAACCATTAAGTTATCATCATCATCATCATACGCATCAAGGATTTAGGCTTAGCATGGCCTGTTCCGGTCTTAGAAGTCATCGTTGAATCGTTTAAGAGGACGTCCTGGTTTTCTTTTTCCTAATGGCTTGTACTTTAAGGCTTGTTTTGGTAATCTTTCTGTTTTCATTCTTTGAACGTGTTCCATCCATTTATGTTTATATTTTTTAATTTTTTCTATTACTGGTTCTTGGTTTAATTCTTTCATAATTTCTTCATTTCTTTTGTGATCAAATAGGGTATACTTTGCAGTTTTTCTCATAAACTTCATTTCTGCTGTTGTAAATCTTTGTTTGTTATTTAAATATAGAGAAAATGTAAATACATTAAGTTATTTAAATATATAAATATAAAGAGTCAATCGAAATGAAGCCTATTGGCTCTTTATATCCATATTATATATATATATATATTTTTTTTTTTTGGCAAGATGGGCGAAGCAAGAATGCTTTTCATATTCCCCGTTATCTGTAGAGGACAATTTAAGGATAGGATGTTATTGAGCTATTAAAGCTCTGATCATGGCAGGAGGGTAACAGCAATAGCTGAGCCTCAGTTGGAACTTCATTGGCTACATGTTGAATTGGATTTAAACGGTATTGATGCGAACACAGATTGATAAGAAAATAACTATTTATTAACTTAAAAGCTAATATTTCGCTGGTATTATATGCAGCATCTTCAGAGCACACAAACAAAGTTTGTTACAAATGCGAGACAACCACAATTCGGTGTAACAGTGGGGCTAGTATAAGTAACTGCAGCGTGTAACACAAGACTAAAGTCCTAATAGGGCGCCATCTAAGTTATAAAAAAAAAATAGTCCAAAGTTTTGAAAAAATTAGTAGTCCAAATAATAGTCCTTGAAACTTTCGAAAATTAGTAGTCCAATGTTTGAAAAAACAAAATAAAATTAAAATAAATAAATATTAATTTGGCCTTAGGATGACTGTCTCCCAAATCTTTGGTAGATTTATACAGCCATACTTGTTAAGGTTTGGAGTATGTTTTAAGGCTTCTGTTGATTCCAGGAACAACCTCTCTGACTTGTAAAAGCTTCTGTGCAGTACTTTTTTTTCCAATTGATCTTGTGTGCAGGGGTATCCAAAGCATGGTCTGCCAGTCCCGATTTGCCATAACGAAAGTGCAGGATATATTTTTTGTGTTCACTGAGGCGGATGTCCACAGTTCTTCCTGTCTGTCCGTAGTAGGCTCGATGACAAGAACAGGGCACTTCATTGACTCCTGGATGTGATAAAGGAGTGAATCTGTCCTTAGGTGAACGGATGAGGAAAAAAAAAAGATTTTTTTTCCTTTTTTATAACTTAGATGGCGCCCTATTAGGACTTTAGTCTTGTGTTGCACGCTGTAATTACTTATACTAGCCCCACTGTTACACCGAATTGCGGTTGTCTCGCATTTGTAACAAACTTTGTTTGTGTGCTCTGAAGATGCTGGATATAATACCAGCGAAATATTAGCTTTCAAGTTAATAAATAGTTATTTTCTTATCAATCTGTGTTCGCATCAATACCGTTTAAATCCAATTCAACATATGTGACGAACACATAAGCCTATCCACGCGTTCATTGGCTACAGCATTGCTATCCATTACCCTCCCTGGGTACTCGTTTTAGTCGCCTCGTACGACATGCATGGGGTACAATGGAGCTATTCTTATCCTGGCCAACTCGAATTTTATAGTTTTATTATAGATTTCTTTTAATTTAGTATCGAAATCTAAAGTACTGTTGTCGTATTGTATTTTGATTATCCCGTCCGTTTTTGGATATTTCGGTCTACAGTATTCACTAAAACATAATGTTTATTAGTTAATTATTATTTATTAATTATTATTTTTTTATTAAGAAGCCGTAAAAGGATTTTGAAATACAGCAAACGAAATCAGTTTGACAAATTTAACAATAACGAATGCGTCTCATATCTTTCAATTAGTTGATATTTGGAAGAATCTTAATCTCATTCCATTGGCTTATTCCAATTACTTTTTATCTTTTATGCAACTGTCCAAAAGTATTTATTATGTATAGTATTACGTGGCGTTCAAGGACTCATGATCGGAGAGAACTCTATAATATTTAATTCATCCCCAATATGCTACCAGATCCACCATAAAATTAGTTCATCAAGATGCGTGTATTTTCCGGCTTATGTGCTTCTATGCCAGATGAAAAACTAGATTTAAAAGAATATTAATTAAACAAATATAAATCATTATAATTAAATATAAATATAGGTATATTTCCAAGCAGTAATAAAATAACAAAATGATATTAATATAAATTTAAATAATTATAATTAAATTAAATATAATATGTGAAAATTATCATAATCTTTTAAATATAAATTAAAATTTTAAAATAAATATGTATATGTGCAATCGTCATATGTGATAAGATACTATGTATCTTATTAATATTTGAAATAAATACATAACTGTAATAAAATAAATAAATAAATAAATAAATAAATGTACTTGATATTCATCCTTGAAGGCAATTTAAATTAAAATTGGTATGAAATCAATGTGAAATAATTTTAATATATCTTAAATATATAATAAAATAATGAAATATAAAAAATTAAAGGATATTTGAAATAATTTTTAAGTTTTTTTAAATTACATAAATATTTCTGAGATATTGCTCATACACCATTAATAAAAGAAGATTAATTAAATATAATAGAACACATAGAACAAATGACAATGCTGTAGCCATTTGTTACCCTGGTTTTAAATTTTTAAATTATTTTTAAATTACATAAATATTTCTGAGATATTGCTCATACACCATTAATAAAAGAAGATTAATTAAATATAATAGAACACACATATAGATGATTATTTAGCTTTGAATAGAATGTGGGATTGAAAAAAGTCCTGTTTAGGACTTCCAGGGTAACAAATGGCAATGCTGTAGCCAATCAAATTTTAACTGAGGCTCGGCTATTGCCATTAACCAACCATGACTAGAGCTTTTAGCTCAATAACATCCCATCCACACAGATTTTCTTCATTCAGATGACGGGATAAAGAGTCAAGGACTCAGTCCATCGCCCAGTTCTTTTAAGAACTTGTTTAGCTTACATTACTAATAGGAAGTTTAAATGTTACAAATTTCAGTTACGAAAGATTATAAATCTGGTAACATCAGCAGAGACGTGTTTGGGAACGGGAGCAGACTAGGGCTTGCTTCATGTGGCAAGAATGAATCAAAATTAGATCTAAAATCAAAAATACGCAAAATGACAATGCAGCACCATCGGCCAAAGCAGCTAACGATGGAAATTATTAAAAAAAAGTAACAATTTTTTTTTTAACAAACAGCCAAAAATTTTTCAGATTAAAGCACTTCGCCAGTTGCACGACATTTTACACATCGGTTATGATCCTTTCTTGTATTTTTTTTTTTAAAAAGCAGCATCAGTAGATGAAAAATATCCTGAAATTAGTGAATTCCGCTCAGCTAGCCTAAAGGGCGGCCAGTATTTGACATTTTTCTGTGCGGTGCAAAACATTTCGTGAAAAAAAAAAAAAAAAAAAAAAAAAAAGATAGCTGGTTGACCTATTCTAATTTTTTTAAAAGCAATTCCTTGTGAACATTGCAGGATTTTTGCGAATGTTGCAATGTCTATTTTGCAAACTACAGGATTATCGAGCCTAGCAATCCTTGCAACGAAAACGAAACGACACACAAACTAAACTGAGATCAAATCATTGATTCTTTCGCAAGGAGAAAGGTAAAAATGCAAAGTAAAATATGGCGATCTTTTTTATATATTATTGATGAATTTGTACTTTTGCATTTTTACCAAATCAATATATATATATATATATATATATCTTACATATTTCTACTTTAAAAAAAATAAAATTAAAATGTCGCAACTCTAAGAGGTAGCAGGAATTGGTGTCTCGCCCCTCTCAACATTTTTGTCGATCCTACTCGGTAGGATCATTGATAATTAACTACCTTCTTCATCAATTAAGTTTTCAGTAATTGCTTAATTGCTGAAAATTTAATTGAAGAAGTTTTCTTCAATTAAATTTATATGCACACACACACACACACACACACACACACACACACACACACACACACACACACACACACACACACACACACACACACACAATAACGTTAGATGATCTTTTAATAAGTTTCATAGGAAATTAACCTTCATATTCATCCAATAATAGTTCCTCACACAAGTGCATAGATCGGGCTCTGAAACGGTCAATCCATTACAGGCTATCCTCAAGTCAAGCCATAGTTAGCAAAGTAGACTTTGCTGACTATGATTGTCTTTTAACAGGGAGGATCCTTCAGTATAGAATGATATAACTGCAATTACAGAACCTGAAACACACACACACTTCTACTAGTATGCGTTACGTGAGAAACAGTGCGGTCCTCTCGTAAGGTTCGCGCGAAGATACTGCCATATTGAGGACCTCCCATCCTACTGAAATAGAGTGTAGGAGAGTTTTTTTCTGCCAAGTACCCAATTTTTCTTCGTCCAGTGTCCAGTCAGTCTTTACCAGAACAGAACATGAACACTTGTTATGAATTTCGAAGTATTAACTTGCGCTGTTCCAGGGACAGCGATAATTCTTCTCCTTCCCTCGATAAACCACTGAGGTCAGGATATCATTTTATGATTTTATAAAATAAAAAGACCTTATTTTGAACGTGAACCTCGCTGGCTTTTATATGCGATTTCCATAGCTTCTATTCGATATTTTTTGCATCATTTCTTCCAGCACTTTTGGCAACGTAATATGTGAACGTCGTCGCCATTTTTAAACTATCTGACAGTTGCACAGTTTTCTGTGGACACAAAATACGCTCTAAAACATATTTGTGAAACAAATCTAGCCTTTTAAAATCTGAACTGCTAAAGTACGATTAGATAGATAGAGGGGGAAGAGGGCTGTGCCGTGACGCAGGTTGTGTAATAGCTATCATTTAATATTTTTCGACAGCTGGCGGTGGTTTTTATGAGTGTAACATAGGACCAATCATAATTGTAAAAATAGTATGAAAAAAATCTTTAAAATCTTAATTCATTATAGTTGTACGACAAAAAAAGAAATTTCCCTGTCTAGGATAGCGCTCCCTGGAGAGGAAAATGTGGTTTAAAAAAGCCATCATTTCTTTAAACTGGTCTTTCAGAAAGAAGCCGTGCTAAGTTTGATGGCTATAGCTTATACTTTAGAAGATTCATTGATATAAACAAATAACCACCAAGGAAACACACACACACACACACACACACTTGTAGCTATAGCTGCTCTGGGAATTTTTGGAGCTCATATTGAACTTCCTCATCTCAAATAAATAAAACATATTTCCAAGGCATCCGTCTCGCTATTGACTGCATTTTATTATTTCCAATAAGCAACTGCTTTTAAAAGAAAGACTAGAATTCTGTTGTGAAAGCTTCAGTATTTGAGTATAATTCTTCTAAGCCTTTATAAGTGATTTTGATACATCGTTCAAAAAAAAAAAACTATGCAGTAAAAGTTTATAACGTTTCTGCAGTTACGATAGAAAGTTTTATAAACCATTGTCACAGGAATAGATAGGTCGCTTTCTTTCTTTTTTTTTTTTTTTTCACTCACTCAGAAATAACTGTTATTACAATAACCACTTGGCTAGCCGACGTTTAGCATTGAATTTAGCACTTGTGTTCCGTCTATATTCTCTTCTTTATGACTTCGGAGCTAGTGACTGTTAAGAGGGTAACTACGCCGACGAGCTGCAAATCAATAACGTCTTACACGCGCGCGCGCACACACATGCACACACACGTTCCCTTGCGGAACAGAATTAACATAAAGACTTTACGAGCAACTTTGGGTCCAATATCCCGCTAATGGGATGTGCTAGAATATTCTTAGCTCTTCAATTTCTGTGGTGCTGAACTGTTCGCATTGTGTTTTATTTTCCCTGTCCCCACCCCCACTCCCCCTTTAACATAAAGATATCTACACGTGTCAGAAAGGTTGGGATAAAATACTGCCACACAGTTTTATTTTATGACCTTTAGTTGAGCTATTAAGTTTTTGTAGTTTGGAGTTTTAAATGGGTAAACGCCATTCAGTTTCGGCACTTTTCGTAATGATGTCCAAATATTACACAAGCAGGCGAATATCGTAGACAAGTAGAAACAATCGTAATTGGGCTTATGGAAGGGTTTATGTGTAAACTCGTTAGAAAAATGATCGGACAACCCATTGCCATAAAATCGCCTCAAATTAACTAAATTCCGAAAAAAAGTGGAAAAATAAAATAATCCTATAAAAATAAATGGCTATATTAAAACGTTCATTGTCTTACCGAAGAATTTAGAAACTCCATAAAACTCCAAAACCATTTAATAAAAATAAAATAATAATGAAATTTGAGTGCAGCACTCAAACCATAATGCAAATATATTTGTAGTTATCTTTCAGTATTGTTAGGCAACCAACAGTGGAAGATGTCTAAGATGGATTGATTGGTAGATCATTGTACATTATTAGTGTTTGTTGCGTATTTTGATACATTAACTAGCTCAGAAACGAGCACAAATCTTTATATATTTTTTATATAATATTTTTCTAGCAAAAAAGAACTTTTTCTAAAGGAGACGACTCCAACTTGGAACATCGTTCGGTTTTGTTACCTTTATTTTTTTGGCATGAACGTCACACGTTGCGTGTCTTAACTAATTCTGTGTATTGTGCAACGCTCGCTTCTCGATACAAATTGTTATTTTAATCCGCCTAGTGTCTTGACACTGGCAACTTCGGACATACAAGTTCGTGTAATAAGTTGCGACAAGAAGCCCTGCCTTTTGGATGTAACAACGCGTTCTTGTCAGAGTTCCGGAACAGCAAGAAGGGAATTTAAGTTGGCATTAGAAAAGACAAAAAGTGTCTTACCATGTAATTGAAAGGGTCTCCCTCTTGGATGAGGTGCTGTGAAGATAAGCTGCCTTAGATGACACTCATTTCACACCGAACACAGACAGCAAAAGAAGGGAAAAATTCTTTAACGAAGAAATGGATCCAAAAGTGCATTGTCGGTTTCCATTAGTTACAAATATAGCTGAAAATTAGCTTCCTGATTCTCTCTGAGAATTCTTATCCGCGTATTCGGGTGAAACAAGCCGACCACCCTTTAAATAGATTTTCGGAAAAACATGAATGTCTCTCTCTTATTTGACCTGTGGAAACTTTGAGATAAATGCACACCGAAGTAGACAACAAATCAAAGGGAACATAATCACTGCTGTTTGTGTAAAGAAGACAGAGAAAGAGAAAACTTTCTACTATCTCTATTTCTTTTTTTCTCTTAAAAGCATGTAACATACGTGATGCATTGAAAAGTAGCGAGACCTCAGCATAATACTTATGATAATATTATCTCCGATAATGATATGAAGAGTTCTTCTCAGTGGCAAATTCTCTGATCTAGCTACTAATGCACCGCCAGACTGCCAATTCACATTCCCTCACTTCGTTTTTTTTTTTCTAATAATAGTACGAAAGGTGATGCTCAGGTACGATCCTGAGCATCACCCTTCTCTTTTGTTTTTCCTGACCAATTGGAAGTAATAACTGAGTTGTACGTGGTGTTTTTTTTAATCTGTGAATTAATTTTGTGTATTCAACGAAACAAAAACTATTTTGGACGCTTTGATAACTTCACTTCTGAACAAGAAGGGAAATATTTAACAATGCTATACCTCCTGACCAAACTTCTGAAAAAGGATCTCTTAAGTGTTCTAATAGCTCTAGGGTATGTACGAGTATGATACTAAAAATATGGCGCTTACAACAAAGTAATATGTACTACACTGACAGGTCTAGATATTCGAAAGATTTCGGAAACCCACAATGAATCAAGAACTGGCCAGTTGCATTTTTACAGTCTTGGTTTAATGAAGATGATTATCTGCTTATTTGCTAACAAAATTCCACCCATGGCCATTGCACAGTCATCCTGTTTACAGGACAGAAACTCGGCATAATCATCGTGTGCAGGTAGAAAATGAAATCGGGCGCTTAGCAATGTTTATAATAGTGAAAAACATCATATTGGAGGGAACCATCTTGCTTACTATTTTTATCTGATAAAAAAAAAAGAAATCGAAATCTGTTGATATGCGGGCAACTTTTCCAACAGGATCGTATTAGTTCAGTGGACGTTGAGCATTGACGTGGAGGTGCATGCGTATCTTTTCGTGGAATTGTATTGGATCGATAGGTTTTTTGCAAACGATATAATTTGTGAAGCAATATCTTAGATAATGTGGAAATACTGCGATGATATACTTCTATGATAAAGGGTCGTACATATTTCTTAGAATATCCCCCCCATCCCACCCCGTCACAAATCCAGTATGCAAAGATCTTGTTTAAAAATAGGTCCGTCCGATACGCCAGCCCTGTTGTTTGGAATTACGACTGAAACAATTGAGCCTTCGAGAACAATTTTTAGTTTTCTCAAAAATCTAGTTTGATTCTTGTAGAATAAAACCCCCGAGTATCCGAATTCAGTGAGTTCACCTCAAAACAGGTCGTTCCAGACAAAAGACTCTCTTTGTTAGAATTACCAAGCAAAGGTAGGTTGTATGTTTTCTGGAATGTAAAAAACCGAATTTGCTTTAGAAAGAAAAAAAGGTTAACTCAGTCAAAGGACATCATTAATACTATTTGAGTCACAAAGGCTCACAGGTTTAGAATCCCGATCTTAATCCAACTGAACATTTGTAGAGTGAAAGAAACAGGCTTGTAAAAAAAATCATCCAACGAGTATTTCAGTGTGCTCTCAAGAAAATTTCCTCTGAAAGAGATCACAAATTAACCGGAGTCATCCAAGAACACGAAGTAAGTGCTAATTTTATCAACTGAGTATATGTATGGACCAGCTTGTCTCAACTGCAAGAAAAGAAGAAAAAAAAATCCGATTATTATTGGAGAGGAAAGAGATAGGCTAAATCGCCTTCTGTTGAAAAGTCCTTAAAAGTTTCCACACATCCATTTTCTTCTTATTATTACTATTAGTATTAGAAGCAGTAGTAGTAATATTCGCTTGCGTATTTTGAATCTTTCTCTTTTTAATGTCTTTTGCACCCACTTTAAAATTTGCAGTCTCTTATCCTCTGATTTATCTTACTAAGAATTCGGTACTCACAAAGCGATATTAAACTTCAGTTCACCCGCCAATGTAATATTCAAGAAGAGTTTCACGACTCTAAGCATAAAAGTCCTTTCACAAAGAAACACATTCAGATTTCGCCAACGTTTTTCTTAGAAAATTGGCACTTTTTTCCCTGTTAAGCTTCAGTTCTATTTTAAAATTTTTTGAAAAGAACGGAAGTTGAAAAATTCGATCATCGCTTATGAAACTGTATATTGTTACAACTCTGCATTTTAACACTCAAACATACAAAATTTACCAAAAAACAAAAATTGCGAAATTCTCTACAACCAATTCTAATTTGCTTTTCGGACTGTATACAGCAAAATATTCCAAAAAAAAAAAAAAAAAAAAAAGGAGGATTGGTGAGAAACAAAGTTGCTGCTTGCAAAATAGTCATTATTAAAGATCATTTGCTTTCGCGCGTTAAAAAGCATTAAAGGTACATTCCGGGAGCAGCTAAGTTAGTTCTGAGTTGCAAAAAAGTCCGGAGTTGCAAATGTTTTTAAGCATATATAATTGCTGACTAAATTGCCAAAATAGGAACTTCAACTAGTGTGCAATGGTTTTCCTGAGTGAATTTAGCAGTACTCAGTACTCCCCTAGCTTCTAGTCTTTTTACATGCAAAGGGTACTTACTATTCAGTGTACTTTATTTTTACTGTACGGTCAACTTCCGGCAACTCATTATACCTGTAGGATTACGTAGAATCCCACTGGCCATTAACTCTGTTAAGATATTATTCACTTAACTATTTTCAGTTGGTTTGCTTGATTGGACGATGTCGTATTAAGTACGTTTTGTCTGCCAATCAAACTTCATTTACATTATATATTCAATTACATTATATATTTGCATAGAAGTTCTTCGAAGGTATAAAAATCATGACACGTTTGAAACCGAAATGCTCATCAGATATTAATTTTATATGAAATCTAAAATACGATAATGTGATTCCAACTGTATTAAAAAAAGTCGAAAAATCTATACTTAAGAAAGTATTTTTATTGATCTTATATAATAAATTTGGTTATTTTAAAATATATCTAATCATTTTTAAAATATATCTATTTTTAAAATCATTTAGTTATTCTTAAATTCTTTTATGACTTTTACGAATTGAGATTTTATGCTCTTAAATTATAAACTAGAAATATTTTATGGTATTCCAAAAGAAATATATGAAACTTGTTAACAAGTTTTATAAAGAAAATAGGAGCAGAGATAAATTTAAAGTAACTTAGAAACAAAGTTATAAAAGGTAAAAGAGAATGAAATAAATTCTGTACACCTGTTAAAAGAATAAATGTACGGGTAACTTAATGGTCATAACTACATAACTACATAGCAAGGTATGGATTCAATCCAATACCCTTGGAGGGTAATGGATGGCAATGCTGTAGCCAGTGAAGTTCTAACTGAGGCTCGGCTAATGCTGTTACCCTCCTGCCATGATCAGAGCTTTAATAATAGCTCAATAACACCTTATCCCTACACTGTCCTCTACAGATAACGGGGAAGATGAAAAGCATTTTGCTTCGCCCCTTTAAGCCAGTCCTTATAAGGACTATAAGGACTACATAGCAAAAATCCAATACTCTTGGATGGTAATGGATGGCAATGCTGTACCAATGAAGTTTAACTGAGGTTCGGCTGTTGCTGTTATCCTGGGTTAATGAGTTCGCTCTCTTAGGTTTTCCCTAAGGGAGCACTTTGAGTCTCCGGGGAAAGTGTTCTCTGGCACGGCCCGCTGAGGGGTACGTGCCGGTGAATTATTTTCCTCGGAATATGAGCGGTTCTGCTCGGTACTCGAGTTTCACTGAGTAGAACCAACGCTGAGATTTGGACGGTCTTTCGCCCACGAATGAGTGGCCTAGAGATCGTCCGATATCCGATATTTTTGAGATATCACCTTTACTTACACATACGGCAATGCTGTACCAATGAAGTTTAACTGAGGTTCGGCTGTTGCTGTTACCTACTTGGGTGATGAGATTCGAGAGTTTTTGAGTTCGCTCTCTTAGGGCTTTTGCCTTAAGGGAGCAATTTGAGTCTCCGGGGAGAGTGTTCTCCGGCACGGCCCGCTGAGGGGATTTGTCGGTGAATTATTTTCCTCGGAATTTGAGCGGTTCGGCTCGGTGGTGGCGTGTGGGTGGAAGGCCATCACTGAGTGGAGCCAACGCTGAGATGGACGGTCTTTCGCCCACGATTGAGTGGCCTAGGGATCGTCCGAATTTTTAGAGACGGCTTTACCTTTAAATATGGCAATGCTGTACCAATGAAGTTTAACTGAGGTTCGGCTGTTGCTGTTACCCCCTTGGGTGATGAGATTCGAGAGTTTTTGAGTTCGCTCTTTTAAGGTTTTTGCCTTAAGGGAGCAATTTGAGTCTCCGGGGAGAGTGTTCTCCGGCACGGCCCGCTGAGGGGTTTTGTCGGTGAATTATTTTCCTCGGAATTTGTGCGGTTCGGCTCGGTAGTGGCGTGTGGGGGGAAGGCCATCACTGAGTGGAGCCAACGCTGAGATGGACGGTCCTTCGCCCACGAATGAGTGGCCTAGGGATCGCCCGAATTTTTAGAGACGGCTTTACCTTTAAATATGGCAATGCTGTAGCCAATGAAGTTCTAACTGAGGCTCGGCTATTGCTGTTACCCTCCTGCCATGATCAGAGCTTTAATTGCTCAATAACACCTTATCCCTACACTGTCCTCTACAGATAACGGGGAATATGAAAAGCATTCTTGCTTCGCCCCTTTAAGCCAGTCCTTATAAGGATAAGGACTACATAGCAAACGATGAATCCCGTGTGGTTGCCGGGTTAAGAATAGCACCAATGTAGCTAATGCATGTCGTACGAGGCGACTAAAATTGGTACCCAGGGAGGGTAATGGATGGCAATGCCGTAGCCAATGAAGTTCTTACTGAGGCTCGGCAATTGCTGTTACCCTCTTGCCATGATCAGAGCTTTCTAGCTCAATAACACCTTATCCTTACACTGTCCTCTACAGACAACGGGGAATATGAAAAGCAATCTTGCTTCGCCCCTTTAAGCCAGTCCTTATAAGGATAAGGAAGCAAACGATGAATTTGGAAACAATCGACCGTGAGATGTGGTCGATTGGTTCATTAATGCCCTTGGGGGTAACGGATGGCAACAATGCAATGCTGTACCAATGAAGTTTAACTGAGGTTCAGCTGTTGCTGTTACCCCCTTGGGCGATGAGTTTTTGAGTTCGCTCTCTTAAGGTTTTTGCCTTAAGGGAGCACTTTGAGTCTCCGGGGAAGGTGTTCTCCGGCACGGCCCGCTGAGGGGCTTTGTCGGTGAATTATTTTCCTCGGAATTTGAGCGGTTCTGCTCAGTGGCCGGGGAGCCCGTCACTGAGTGGAACCAACGCTGAGATAAGGACGGTCTTTCGCCCACTTGGAGTGGCCTAGAGATCGTCCGTATTTTTGAGATTTCACCTTTACTTACATAGTCGGTGATTGATTCATTCAATCCAATACCCTTGGAGGGTAATGGATGGCAATGCTGTAGCCAATGAAGTTCTAAATGAGGCTCGGCTATTGCTGTTACCCTCCTGCCATGATCAGAGCTTTAATTGCTCAATAACACCTTATCCCTACACTGTCCTCTACAGATAACGCGGAAGATGAAAAGCATTCTTGCTTCGCCCCTTTCAGCCAGTCCTTATAAGGATAGCAAACGATTCTGGTGAGTAGTATGGAAGTAAGATGGTGGCTCGGTGTTAGTGTTTCGTGTCGTGTATTTTTGATGGTGAATTTGACTGATATGTTTTCAGAGATTTATGCTTATTCGTTAATAATATTAGTTAATTACTTGCTGCCATAAACAGGCACTTTATTTTCTATAGTGGTTTATCCAGGTAAGTCTATTGAATTTACAAGGGCGATGCCGCTAGTATCGCCATTGTTGTATTTTATATATCGCCACATCTTATTGCTGGTAGACACCTTAGTGTGTCTACGGGATTTGCTAGTGGACCCTCAAAAGTTCACAGGATTATCTTTACCTGCTCGGAACACTTGAGCAATCTCTACTCTTTCTCCATCCGTGACTTATTTCCGAATATTATCATGGCAAAACTTCTAAATGAGGCCAAATTCGAGGAAGTTTACTTTGAATTCCTCAGACTGGGAAAGCTGCTGAGTGATAATTGGCCAGGAAAAGTCAAGCTCTTTGACACATTCCCCCCCCCCCAGCAGTCACAGAGGATAATATGGTTGACATGAGTGAAGAGCCCATAACTCAGACGCAATCAGATTTAGCACACTCCCCGAGTATGGAAGATGCTACATCCCAAGACAGCAGACATCATACCTTGGAAACTGATACAGAGTTCCAATTGGTGAAAAAGAAGAGGAAAATCTCCACCAATGTGGAAGAACCCAAAACATCAGGGATGGAAGCACTCAATGGTCCTAAAGAAAAGATACCACCAGTCATATTAAGGGATAAAGAAAAATGGATCCCTATCTCATCAGCCCTAAGAGAGCAAAACATCTCATTCTCATGGGCTAAAAACACAGATGAGGGAGTTAAAATACAACCCTCTACAGTCTCGGATTACAGACAGATGACCAGATTTCTGGACAGAGCTAGCGTCCCATACCACACCTTCACTTTACCTAGTGAAAAGAACCTGAACGTTGTTCTACGTGGGATAGCTGAAGGTATCACTCCTGAAGATGTGAGCACTGATCTCTCCAGACAGGGCCTGTCCCCAGTTAAAGTGAGCTCAGAGCAGATAAAAGGCCAATGCCTTTGGTGCTGGTGGAAATAAACAACACACAAAAGCAGATCTATGAACTGACTGTAGTATGCGGTCTCAAAATTACAACTGAGCCTCTAAGGAAAAGAACATCTGCAGGTCAGTGTCATAGATGCCAAAGATTTGGACATGCCCAAAAATTATGTAAGGCAGCCTACAGGTGCTTGAAGTGCGGCGAGGGACACCAGACCATCTCTTGCACCAAACCTCGCACAACTCCAGCATGCTGTGCAAACTGCAGAGGACCTCATCCCGCCAACTACAAGGGATGCCTTTCCAATCCAAAAAACCGAGGACCAACAAAAGTCAATCTTGTTCCGCCACGTAAAGACGTTTTAAGCAACCAAACAAATCGTCTTCCAGTCCGAAACACCTTACCTTCTTCCTCACAATAAGGAACAACCATGACCAAAACATATGCTGAGGCTGCAAGAACTAAGCCTCCTACATCTCTCGAGCTAGAAAGCTCCAACATAACATCCGTTTTAACAGCCTCGCTTGCCACCATGCTGCAGGAATTCCGCAAGACATGCCCCTCAACATCTTCCAGAAAGAGATTCCTGCAAAGCACTCAAAACATTATAACAGCCATCTGTCATGAATAATAAATTCAAACCAAAAGCTCTTAAGATAATAGCATGGAATGCAAATGGATTGATGAACAAGATTTTGGAACTACAAGAACTTTCAACTCGTCTCAGTGCTGATATAATCTTGATTGGTGAAACACACCTAAGACCAGCTAATAACCCAAAAATCCGTGGATATGCTATGTACAGAAACGACAGAATTGGCACAAGAAGTGGAGGCACAGCCATATATATAAAGAGTTATTCGAATCATAACACAATAGACAAGCCCAAAACAGTAAACCTGGAGGTGACTGGTGTGGAGGTACATACCTTCAATGCTGGGAGTCTCAAGATCTATGCTGCATATAACCCTCCAAGCATTCCTCTGCTGACAACAGATCTAGACTCCGTACTTGGTCCAAATGACTCCATAATAATAGCAGGAGATTTCAACTCAAAACACACATCTTGGTACAGCTCATCTACTAACACCAAAGGCCACACACTTTTCAACTATGCAATGCTCAACTCTGTTATAGTCGCCGGCCCTACTGAGCCCACCCATTTCAGCCCTTCGGGTGGCTCGGATGTGCTGGACATTGTCATTTTTAAAAATTTAAGATACCAATTCAAATTGGAATCAGTCAACGAATTATCTTCTGACCACAGTCCCATAGTGCTCAATCTAGGTTCATCAGATCAATTCTCTCCTCTGCACACATTCATACCATGGGACAAGTTAGCCAAGGTTCTTCCCGATCATATTGGTCCGGTACCCAATATCAGTAAAAAGATTGACACAGCAATAAATAACTTAACCATACAAATTCAGAAAGCAATTGAATCAGTCAGACAATCAACTGTCTTCAACCCAACAAACCGTATCCCTGAAGAAATCATGGACCTAATCAGAGTAAAAAATAGAGCCAGGAAGAGATACCACAATACCAGAGCCCCACAAGATAAAAAAGTATTGAACAATCTAAACAGGCAGTTCCGAGAAGCTCTTCAAAAACACAGAAACCATCAATGGGAAACCAAATTGGCTAACATCAATACTGAAGATCATTCTGTATGGAAATTCTTAAGAGCAATCCGCACCAAAAAGCAACTCATATCCCCTATCCAAACCAAGAAAGGGACAGTTCACAAAGATGAAGAGAAAGCCGAAGCACTAGTAGATAACCTAGAATCTCAGTGCCACCCATCGTATACTAATTTAAACATCAACCTTATGTACAAGATTCATCGTCATGTTAGGTCAACTTTAAGACAGAACATTGTCAACTCAGAACATATCACTCCTACAAATCCAACAGAAATGATAAATATCATCTCCCATCTAAACAATAGAAAAGCTCCAGGACCGGATGGCATAACTAACAGAATAGTAAAACTACTTCCAAGAAAGGCCATAGTCCATCTCGTCAACATTACAAATGCTATCTTTAGATTCCAGCATTTCCCTTCTACATAGAAAACAGCCACAATCATACCACTGAAGAAGCCAGGAAAAAATGCTCACCTTCCTGAAAGCTACAGACCCATAAGCCTATTATCCAGCCTCGGAAAGGTAACAGAGAAAGTGATCCTCTCAAGATTCCAAGCAGAAACAGATAAGTTAGGAATTTTGCCTAACGAACAGTTCGGCTTCCGTAGGGCCCATAGTACAGCCCAACAAGTGCACCGGCTGGTAGAAATCATTACTAAAGGTTTCAGCTGGAAACTCAATACAGCTGCCATCTTCATCGACGCAGAGAAGGCGTTTGATAAAATATGGCATCAAGGTCTTCTCTACAAACTGATAAAATTTAATTTCCCAGTCAGACTAATAAAGGTAATACATTCTTATCTGAAAGACAGATACATGCAGGTCAGGGTAGGCGAAACGGTTTCGACCAGACGCAGGATCTCGGCAGGCGTACCTCAAGGATCTCTTCTGGCACCTCTACTGTTTTCAATCTATGTAGCAGACATCCCTCTGAACCCAAGAACAACATTCACTGCATTATATGCTGATGATACTGCACTGATGTCAAGTTCACTGAGCCCAAAACTGGCAACTAAAAGACTACAAAATAGCATACACACTTTAGAAAAGTGGATGGCAGACTGGAGGATCCAAGTTAACCCCCAGAAAAGCTCAGCCATACTGTTTACTAGAAAGAAAATCCATACCATGGAGGATATTTATTTATTGGGAGTAAAGATTCCATGGCAGACTGAAGTTAAATATCTTGGAGTGATTCTTGATAGTAAACTCCTATTCAGCAAACATATTAGTTACATTTCCTCAAAGACATCCAACGTCTTAGCACAGCTCTACCCTATGATCAACAGACAAAGTAAACTGGACATGCAAACAAAATTAACAATTTACAAGATGGTAATTAGACCGGTTATCACTTACGCATCCCCAGCTTGGAGCCACACCGCAAATTCTAACATTCTAAAACTTCAGAGATTACAGAATAAGTGCCTGAGGATGATTCTGGATGCCCCCTGGTTCATAAGAAACACCCAGATCCATAGAGAAGTTGATATCCCTTATATCTCTTCCTTTCTCATAAATCTAGCTGAGAAGGTCTTTACCAAGACAAGTAACCATCCAAACCCGTTAATCAAGGAAGCCTCGGAATATAATGAAGAAGAAATCTACAAATTTAATCTACAAATTTAAAAGACCAAATTCTATTTTAAGTTCAGCTGAACGCAACTAACTTCACTGCCCTCAATGGGCGAGCATATATCTCACAAACACTCCATTCAAAGTTCTTCCATTACAAGACAAAGGGGAATATGAAAAGCAATTTTGCTTCACCCATCTAGCCAGAAATGTTAATGTTAATGTTAATGATAGCAAACACGGGGAAGATGAAAAGCCAGTCCTTATAAGGACTATAAGGATAGCAAATACTGCATGAAAGGATACATACATACACTTAGTGTACATAACTTAGTTATCGGTTTGAAGACATTTTCCCCGTAATTATTGATAAGACATTATTAATTGCTTTTATATTTTAATCTGCCTTTAATATATTATATTAAAATGCTTAAGAGTCGTGTAAAATCCTTTTCAACAATAAAATCAATACGGTTTAATTTGAAAAAGCTCCAATTTCAAAATCTAAAGAATAAAAGTAAATTTTTCAGTTGAAAACCGCATGACGGTAGTTCTAGTACTCAAAATAGAACCAAGAAAAGAGTAGGGGAAAAGGGAAATCATCTACCCGAAACATGAATGAAAGCCTCTAGCTTTGTATATTGATATAGGAGAATAGCATTTGCCTTTCTATATCTACGTTGGCCGTATCCCTCCACCCCCCCCCTCCGTCGATCAAGAGCGACCCTTTTAGCGCGATAAGCAATGTTACAATAGCTGTTCCGTTAGACTGGTGTGTGTTGAAGAAAAAGGTGACAGCTCTTTATTCCAGTTCTTCTTTTCTTTTCTTTCTTTTTTACCGCTATGGCTCATTGAAGAGGAATGGGATTCACGTTCCAGTGGAAATCAATAAGACCGTTCAAAGGTTAACGCTCAGTGAAGGCGAAGAATCTGAATGAAGATTTTATGAGCTAATTTGAAGAGCCGTGGATGCAATCAAGTTTCAGAGCTCCATAAAGAAATGAGTGAAAATGTTCAGCCAGAATGTCCATTATGCAAAGTTCTCGCTCAGAGGATTTGAGAGGTGGGGGAAGGGGGGGGACGAGAAACAAGTGGGAGAAATTTTCACTTTTCGTGGTCCCACTCTCTGGTTCGAGGGTATGTTTATGTTTATTTGACGCCATCTTCTACGCTCCATTAACTTTTTGAATACATTGCGTGTTGGGCATCCATAAAATCTGAGTTTCTTCTCTTCCTCATCGTCGTATAAACTATTTGAAAACGTTCGTGAAGAGAAAACTCAAAAGAGTGGAGAAAAATAAAGGAAAACAAACATCCGTAAAGACTGAAGTACCCTCCGAAGAATCGTTTCTGTTTTCTTTAAAAGGCCATTTGAAATATGCAGGCAATAATAAAATATCTGGCGATACTGTCAAAACCAATGCTGTCTGCGTGGAGAAAGATTTAACAGGAATATCAGTTGAAAAAAAAAAAAAAAAGAGTGAGAAGAAAAAAAAAAAAAAAAAGAAAGAAATCCGGTTTCGAAAGAGAGAGTGAGTGAAAGAGCCTAATGTATTATAAACGAACCTTGCATCTAGTAGAGATATTCTCCCTGGAAATTCATCATAAAAATTGTAAAGATGACGTCGAGAACATCTACTTAATGTTTACTGAAACATTAAACATTTATGGGAAGGAGGAAGTGGGGGGGGGGGGGGAGCGTCCGAAAATGGGAAGAGTTGGTCGCAGAGAAAATTGGTACTTTTCAAGTAGCACCAGAACGAGAGAAAAAAAAAGTGCTTATTTGCAATATGAATGAACCAGTCCGTTTGATGTATGGGGAATTTTCATAAAATAAATAATGTTACTCCACTAGATGACCTAATAAGTGCAGCACCATCTGAGATTGAGTAAGCAAAGTAAAATATTATAATTTAAAACAAGTTTGTCCATGCGTACCGTTGTCGTATTATAGGTCATGTAACTTCTCACGTATGAGGTTAATATGAAAAAAAATTGAACCGATGAAATTATGTTAAAGGTCATTTTGTCAGTCAAATTATTGCACGTATGTCTGCCTTTTCAATATAGGATATAAAAAATATTCAAAATTTTTTAGAAAGAAATTCTTCTAAATTTAATTTTAAAATTTAAAATATTAAAGAAAAATTCCTATGCATCTCTCCAAAATAATAGAGTTAGTTAATATAATTGCAAAAATAATAATACACCACTAAATTGATAGAATATTTCTTTTTAAATCAGGCAGTCAAAAGCATTTTCAACGATACCATACCACAGGGATCTCTACTGGCTCCATTGCTGCTTTTATGTATACATGTCAGACAATCCGATGATCTCCATTTTGGCCCTGTATGCGGACGATACGGCAATACTAACCAGATCTCTCAGACCCCATTTCATTAACAGAAAGCTTCAAGAAAACCTTCTAGAGCTGGTTCTCCAAGTGGAGACTGGAAGTCAACCCCCTGAAAAGTTCAGCCGTTCTTTTCTCAAAAAGGCCAATGTCTCCTGCAGGAGATGTGTTACTATTCAATACTAAAATTCCCCGGCAGACAGAAACAAATTATCTGGGTGTAATTCTCGACAAAAAGCTATCTTTCAACCAACACATCAAGTCTGCGTACGCAAAGGCATCTAAAGCCATAGCTCAGATCTATCTGTTAATTAATAGAAATAGCAAGCTCAGCAACAGAATCAAATTGCAGCTATACCAGATGACGATTCGTCCTATAATCACCTATGCCTCTCCGGCCTGGAGCCACACCTCTAATACTAACATTATCAAAATACAGCGAGTGCAGAACAAGTGCTTGAGAATGATTCTGAACGCCCCGTGGTATGTTAGAAACAATCAACTCCACAGAAATACAAATATTCCCTATATTTTCTCTTTTCTACAACCCTTAGCAACCAGGTTTTTCCTAAAGACGTCCATCCGAACGATTTGGTTCAGCCAGCTGCAGCATACGGACATATTCAAATATAGAAGACCAAAAGCTATATTAGCCTCCTATAAAGATGCATAATCTCCATGCCCATTCAGGGAGAGCAAATTGCTCATAAATTTTACCCTCATTGTAACCACAACAGATAGCGGGGAATATGAAAAGCATCTTGCTTCACCCCTAAAGACATAAATGTCAATTTTCCATGATGATATTTATATTTATATTTATACGCTTCATCTGTAAAAATGTGAATGAACTCAAAATAAATAGCATTTTAATAATTTCTACAAAATAAAATATAAATGAATTCACTAACGCCTTTTACACCCCAAGGAGGGTGGACGAGGCCGTTTATCCTGAACTTTTGGTGAGTGGTGAACTAATCACAGCTGGCCAAACGTTATCGATGATTTTAATAGCCATCCAGGTAGGAGAGTACGATGGCCATGTCGTGATCCCTAACACTATTTATATTAAGATCTGAAATAGTGTGAGTTGTAGATCATTTTTTTTTTTTGAGTATGGGTTTAAAAGCCGTAGTTTGTGGAAGAAATATCCTACTTGCTCGCTCCATAGATCGGCAAAATCTGGAGAAGCTGTTTAAGAAAGGATTAGAAAAGTTCCTCTAGTCAGCGACTAAAATCGAAATTAGAACGATCTTTTTTCTGGTGCCCTAGCTCTAGGGGCTCATACGCCATTTCTACAAAAGCTACATAGGCCGTAATTTCTTTTATATATATTTATATATGTATAAAAGAATTGTAAAGGTGGAGTAAGCTCTGATCACTTTCCTTAGAATTTTCCCTAATTCAAAGCACATTTCCTTGCGGAGATGTATGATGCTATGCATTAAGATAATGGTCACTAGCCAGACCGGTTTCGACCTTTATTGAGGAATCATCAGCGGGAGCCAGACTTAAAAAATGCCAAGGGTGAAGTAATATAGAGCTTATAAATTTACCTAAACAAGTTTCCATAAGGTGCTTTGACCTCATTAAATAAAAATCTCAGGATGAGAGTAATATGTAGAAAGTTTTTTACCTTGGGTATATATTATGTTAAAGATACCAAGTAATTATTATAAGCTAAGTTTGCAGCCGCAAACTTGACTTACTTGTCTGTTTGCTTACTTGGGAAAAAGGATTAAAAACCTAAGTTATAAAATTGCTTGGTATCTTTAACATAATATATACACAAGGTAAAAAACGTTCTATATATATATATATATATATATTGTTAGAAACATCTCTTCAACAATTACAAGTGTAGAAGATAAACCTATAGAGAATTAAAGCTGTCTGAATTATTAACATTTGCAAACTTTTTACGTAATCTTTAATCTTCTACCGTCATAATTTTTCCCACTCTTCCTCATTCTCTAAGAGGAAACAGAAGCGACATGAATAGTAAGCCTTTATAGAAAGAAATTTCCTTTTCTTCCATTTAATAGAAATGTATTTGTAAGGTTCGTACCAAAACCGTTAGGTTTTTGGCCTGAGGTCAAGCCGTCTTATCTAGGTCAACTTCATCATTCCTATTCTTTAGTAATGTGACAGTTTTGGCCATTCATTATAGCCCCTATAACCAGAAGGCATTCATAAGTGTGTTCTGTAATGTATCTCAGTGATGTTTTTGTCCATCTCAAAGCCAATGCGCGAAATAGAAGACATACCAAGATCTCTCGAAGACAGTGAAGTGGTTGCAAGTATTCTTTAATAAGAGGCCCTTTCCCGTACCGCAGAATAAAAGGCAATCAGATCAGACCGACAGCTCTTCAATGGTTCTCCACACTTCTAATAAGAAAGGAAGTTTTGGTTTGGGATTTTTTATTTTAACATTTTAAACATGTAACATTTAAAACATAGTTAATAGCAGAGGAAAGGCGATGCAAATGCATATCCGGTTTATTTTATCATTAGTATTGATCTAGAATTATTTTTGGTGTATGTTAATATTATTAATTATTAGTAGTAATTTGATTATATTTTAAATTTATTATTATTATTATTTTTTCATACAAACTCTTTATCCATGGAGATATAATCTTCTTAAAATAGTTCCCTTCTCATTTTATTCATTCCATTACTCTCATTTTATTTTCGAAAAAAAAAATTAATTAACAGAAAAAAAAGAAATAAACATCGATAAATAATATTTTAAACAATAACAAAACTCATTACTGTTAGTGTATACGATATAATTTATTTGATAAAAAGAGAAATCCCTCGTCCCCATCACGTCTACATAATCTACTTGTTAAAATTCTTTTAAACATAATTGTTTCAAAACTGCTTCATGTGAAATATCCAAGTTATAAATGGCCTAACAAGAATGAATATTACGAAACAATAAAAGTACATATTGACAAACGTGATACAACAATGTCCTGTCAAAAAAGGACACACAATTGAATATGAAAAATAAACTGAGCACCTTTACAAAATATTTTAGTTATATATAAAATAAAGCAAAGCTATGAATCTATTAAAAATTCCTCCAAATATTTTATAACTAGCAAAATTTTGACTCGTATAGTAACTTTTAAAAATGCATAATTTCTGTTTTATTAATTTTTTCATGTATGAGAAAAGCGTTGGTAATAATTTAGCTTTTGTAATAATTTCAATGATAAACACAAAAGAATAATATTGTTAAGCTTTTGAAAAAAAAAATACATGCTATTATATATATATATATATAAATAAACCTACATACATACACAATTAACACTTTCATTCCCAAGCTGAAAATTGGAATTTCGTGTGGTGGCCAAATTTTTTTAATTTTTTTTTATTTAGTTAGCGACGTCCACGCGATAACGCGTGATCGGCCGTTTGGTGAGAACTCGCATCGCGTGATCGCAGATATCGTTCATTTCCAAGCTGAAAATTGGAATTTCGTGTGGTGGCCAACTTTTTTTTTTTTTTTTTTATTTAGTTAGCGACTTCGACGCGATATCGCGTGATTGGCAAAAAAAATATTATTATTGCATTTTCTGTTGCTTACAAAGTGTTAAATATTCAATTTTGATAATAATGAGCGCAATCAATATCAGTTCTATTGTTATAGGTGTCGTTTATTTTGCAATACTCGTTTGATTCTGTTAATTTTTAATTTCATACTTATATGGTTATATATATATATATATATATATATATAAAAGCTAAATATATGTAAAATCTTGAAAATTTTTGAATTTTTGACCAGAGAGCTTATGAAAATACAATCCTCTGCATTGAAGTTGCCTTTGCTTGAACCACTTAAATGACATGAGTGTTGGCTTAGGCATTCGTATATTCGCCTTTTATTAGTGCATTTTGATAAAGGTTTCATAAAGACTTCATTTTGATCAAGGTGATAAAGGGATTCTGTTCTCATAAGCACTCTGGGCAAAATTTTGAAATTTCTACATATATTGGGCTTTGAAATAACGTTGGATCTTTAATATCCACTAATTCTATATAATTTACGGCACTGAAATGAATCCATGTGGCTCTTTCTTTAATAATTACATCCAATAACATATCATTAATAGTTTCTTTATTTTTAGGAAATCCGTTTTTCTCTGGATATGCCTATGTTTTATCATTAAATGCGGTTTTAGGTTTGGTGGTCTTTTACATTTCTGAAAAATTCGATTTAACAATTTGAGTATAATTGGCGACAGGGCAGATGCGCGTGTATTTTAATATTCTTTGTTCATATTTCAAAATTATTTTTATTTTTTATTTTTTTATTTTTTTGGCTAGATGGCTGAAGCAAAAATGCTTTTCATATTCCCCGTTATCTGTAAAGAAAATGTATGGATGGGATAATATAGGGCTATAAGCTCTGATCATGGCAGGAGGGTAACAGCAATAGCCGAACCTCAGTTAGAACTTCATTGGCTACAGCACTGCCATCCATTACTCTCACTGGGTACCCATTTTAGTCGCCTCGTAACATGAATGGGCTACACTGGGGCTGGTATGTAAGTAAAGCCCTCTCTAAAAATTAAGACGATCCACCGGACCACTCCCTGCGAGTGGCCGAAAGACCGTCCAATTCAGCGTTGGTTCCACTCGGTGACGCCCCCCCCACCCCAACCATTGAACAGAACCTCTCATATTCCAGGGAAAAGCATCCACCGACAAGGCCCCTCACGGGCCACACCGGAGAACACCTCCACAGAGACCCAAAATGCTCTCTCAGAGCAAATCCCACGAAATCTAATCCCCCCCCCCTCACCGGGAACAAAATTTCGGAAGAAACCTAAGAGAGCGAAACTCTCGAAAACTCAGCATCCCATTTTAGTCGCCTCTTACAACATTCATGTGCTGCAGTGGCGCTATTCTTAGCCCTGCCACCACACGCAGTAAAATTAATTTGACAAATGACATTAATGTCTTTAGGGGTGAAGCAAGAAGCTTTTCATATTCCCCGCTATCTGTTACGGCTACAGTGAGAGTAGAATTTTATGATCTCCATAATCTCCATGCCCTGAACGGACATGGAGATTATGCATCGCTACTGGAAGCTAAAATGGCTTTTGGTCTTTTATATTTGAATATATCCTTTGCCTCGTAGGCTACAGCTTGCTGAACTAGATCATTGGGGTGTATGGATGTCTTTAAGAAGAACTTCGTTGCTAAAGACTGTAGGAAAGAGAAAATATAAGGAATATTTGTGTCTCTGTGGAGTTGATTGTTTCTAACATACCACGGGGCGTTCAGAATCATTCTCAAGCACTTGTTTTGCACAGGTTGCAGTTTGAGAATATTAGTATTAGAGGTGTGGCTCCAGGCTGGAGAGGCGTAAATGAGTATAGGACGAATCATCAGCTGGTATTAAAGCAATTTGATTCTGACATTTAGCTTACTGTTCCTGTTAATTAAGGGGTAGATCTGGGTGATGGCTTTAGATGCCTTTGCACACGTAACCTTGATGTGTTGGCTAAAAGTTAATTTTTTGTCGAGGACGACACCAAGGTATTTTGTTTCTGTCTGCCAAGGGATTTTAGTATTGAATAGTAAGACATCTCCTACAGGTGATATCGACCTTTTCGTGAAGAGAATAGCTGAGATTTTCTGTGGGTTCATTCTAGAAGGTTTTCTTGAAGCTTTCTAGTAATGAAGTGTGGCCGGAGAGATCTGGTTAACAATGCTGTGTCGTCCGCATATAGGGCAATGATGGATGACATTCGGTTGTGCGGGATATCTGACATGTATATAGAGAACAGCAGTGGAGCCAGTAGGGATGCCTGCGGTACTCCGACCAAGATTTGGCGCTGAGATGAGGTAGTACCATTCATCTTAACTTGCATGGTTCTGTTTTGAAGATATGATCTAATTAAATGTACCATTTTCAGTGAGCTACCGGATGAGATAAGTTTGTGTAGCAGTCCGAAGCTCCATATTTTGTCCAATGCTTTGGATAGGTCAAGAAAAACAGCTCCCGTGTTGGCGCCAGTTGTAGCTGGTGGTAATATATTACACAATTTTGTGGATTTGCTGGGTAGTACTATGGGTTTGCCGAAAATCGAACTGATCTTTAGGAAGGATGTTTAGTTCATTTACTGAGGCTTGGAGTCATGAGAGGATGACCTTCTCCGCAACCTTACCCAGGTTGGAGATAAGACTGATTGGACGATAATTTTGAGGCAGGTGTGGGTCCTTGCCTGGCTTATGTATAGGGATTACATCGGTCAGTTTCCAGGTGGAAGGAAAATAGTGAAATCTTAAGATTGCATTTATTATAATGGTCAAGTGCACTACAGCTTTTAGGGGCAGTAGCTTGATCACCCTGTTTGAAATGCCGTTTGGTCCAGGAACATTTTTTGTTCTTTAAATTTTTAATAATATTATATATTTCAGCAGGTGATGTGGGTGCAATATGGTCAACACTGGTATCAGGAAGTTTGAGTGAGTGTCTGACCTGTCTGTGAATTATATATATATATATACGATTGAAGTCTAGATTTTCATATGAAGGTTTGCACTGCTCTTCAAGCATCATTCTGTGAACAATCCTCCAACCACTAACCTTGAGATCACAGGCGTAGAAGTTTTCACCAGCTCGGCTGGCAAACTTAAAATCTACTCAGCTTACAACCTACCCAAAAAATCTCTACTGCACTCTGATCTAAATGCCATCTCAGGCAGCAGAGAGTCCACCATCATTGCTGGGGATTTGAACTCCAAGCACCCTGCCTGGAATTGTAGAACCACCAACAAGAATTGCTGCATCCTTTCCAACTATATAGGAACAAACTATGTGTTGTGGCAGGCCCCAACTCATTTCAGTACGTTTGGCACTGCCGACATCCTGTATATAGCTATCCTGCAAGATATTAAACTCCAATACAGCTTAAAATCATTAAATGAGTTATCATCTGATCACAACCCAATACTACTATAGATGGGAAAACAAAAACACCTATCTCCTCCCTCTCACTCCTATATACCGTGGGAAAGATTGTCAGAAGTGTTCAGGGATAGTATTGGCCCCCTGTTCCTCACATATGTACAAAAGATGTAGAATCTGCAGTTACAAGCCTCACCCAACAAATTAACTCCGCTATAACGGTAGCCACCTCCTATAAATGTGTCTCCAAGCCTGGTCGCTTGCCCGAAGATAGTATCAACCTGATCAGAGAAAAAAACAGAGACAGGAAAAGATTTCATAACACTCGTGCGCCACAAGATAAAACAATTCTAAACAGACTAAATTGGGCAGTGAGAGATGCGCTCAAGGCTCACAGAGACCAAGTATGGAAAGAAAAGTTAACCTCTATCTCACCTACTGATCACTCTGTCTGGGGACTACTAAGAAATATAAAAAAACAAAGGCAGATCCCTTCCCTCAATATTTTCTGACCAGGGCCTTGTTCACACCGACGTAGACAAGGCGGAGGCCATGGCAAAAATTTTGGAAAAAATTAATTTTTGAGATCTCTGTATTAAATATTTTTGTGTTATCTGAGAATGAAATAGGTGTATTTTGTATCTGAAAACAATGCTAGTATTTGACTTTCCAAGATTGTTATACTCGTAGTTGACCTTAGCTGAATCATGTTTGGCAAAACTCTGAATAATTGTTGTTGATACAGTGCCGAAGGAGTGTTGGATGTAGTGTTTTTATTCAGTGCTTCGTTCAATAGTATCATTCATTCACCTTTAATTTTTGGTTCAACTGATTTTATTGTTGTAATAATAGTTACGTTCATTTCATCATATTGCTAATTGGTGTTTGTTTTGATATTCCATATTTTTAAAAGCTTTGATTGAATAAAATTTTAGGGAGGTGATGTCACATTTGGTCTCTTTAGTTTTGTATATTTTTGTAGTATATCGTCATCATTTAGCTACGGAAGTGAAGCTTAGTTAGATGAGGTTATATGACTATATCTAAATAGGTAAGATAGGTCAAATAATCGAGGAACCCTAAAGTAGGGTTCTCGGATTATTTAACTTATGGCAGACCTACCATAATAATGTACTATTGGTTTACAACCTGTTTTACAGAGGAATTATTATATAAAACAAAGTAAGTGAACTCCAACTGTAACACTTAGTTGTTGATGTTTTTTCACTTACGCTATTTTGGTTGTGAAACATTTACCGTCACTTTCTCTTTCTGTCTCCTTTTTATAGTCTACATTACAACTTTCTGTTTTTTCTTTTACTACCGACTCCATCTCTCTCTCTCTCTCTCTCTCTCTCTCTCTCTCTCTCTCTCTCTCTCTCTCTCTCTCTCTCTCTCTCTCTCTCTCTCTCTCTCTCCTCAATTAAGTTTCTCGCAGAAACGCGTTCATTTAATGAAGAGAAGTTGAGTTAGCGGAACGTCTGACGGTGTTTTTGATATTAATAATCCTCGTCACCAGACGCTCACTACATTACTCAGGGTCAGACAATATTTTATCGTGATTGCTCCCATACAATTTGAACTTGACAGCATTGGTCCTTTGGGAGGATTTGAACGGTGGCGACATCTAGAGGGCATGCAACGTAGCCTATTATAGACAAAATTAATGAGTTCGAAATGAGCAACTTCTTCAATTGTAACTCCGACGTCGATTTTTAACCAGAGCAAAAAAGATTTCGTTAACGAAGCTTTCTATCAACGGCTTTCTGGATTAAATTCCACACATATAACTTTAGAAGAAAGGTTCGTTAATATTTAAGATCGTCGAAATTCCAAATAGAACTACACATAACGATTAAAAAAAAATCTATCATTAAATTAGAAATTATAGTCGCTGAAAAACGTTTCTCTAAATAATGTTCTAAATAAATGAAATTCAAATTGGCTTTTCGCGACTGTTATTTGTTCATGGATGAATTTTTAATACTGCATCTGTATTTTTCATCCTAGGATATTGCCATTTACGTTTGTTTTACCGTCGGTTGCTATAGCGCCATCTATAATAACAGACTTGGGCTAATTACCATCGCATATATCAACACTAAGAAAGAATAATCATTTTCGTATTCACAGAGCGATAAATGCATATAAATTCCTCATCAGTCAAAATAAATTAAGTGTAACATAAATTAAGGAAAATGGTTTACTTTTCAATTCTTATGACTCTGTTGTTTATTTAAGAAAAAAAAAAGGATGAAATAAATCTATCCTATTTACACCACTAAAAAATACTAATATTTTGGTTATAACTGATATGTCCGGTGTGTTTTGTTCCTAAACGGATGAATCAAATGACCGTGAGATGCGGTGATTGAATCATTCAATCCAATATCCTTGGAGGGTAATGGATGGCAATGCTGTAGCTCTAACTGAGGCTGGGCTATTGCTGTTACCCTCCTGCCATGATCAGAGCTTTAATAGCTCAATAACACCTTATGCCTACACTGTCCTCTACAGATAACGGGGAAGATGAAAAGCATTCTGCTTCGCCCCTTTAAGCCAGTCCTTATAAGGACTATTTGTTCCTAAACAACATTCATTCTTTTTCGCTCTTCTCATTTTATTGCATGTTGATCAGTTTTAATTTATTTGTGGCATTTGCTATTCAATTTAAGAACTTTTGTTTCATTCATATTTATCTTCTCAACTTCTAAGAAAAATCGGAAGCATTGTATAAAAACAATGCTTCCGATTTTTCTTGTGTCAACAATGTGTTTTGACGATATCAAAACTATGCTCTGCATAATCTAGATCTTCCAGTTAGGATATAGGATTCATCTTAATCCTTATTTTATCTTCTTTTCATTTATCTGCAGATTAAAGGGTAGATAATAATTCTTCTTCTTAAACATGATTGCTAAAACAGGAGACATATTATCAAAAGAGGAATAACCCTGAAGTGATATATAAAATCTGAAGTTTCTGGAGGGTTACCATGCTTCCTTTAATCTTTTTCACCCTTTACGTTTTTTATATATATTCTGTGTAGGTTCTGGTTTTAATTCAGATCATTTCTGACTTGTTCTTCTATTTAAAGCATACGTTCCACCACTGCCTCCTACCTGTTTCCCACTAGAATTTTCTGATTCTATACAACTTTAAAGCCCCTTCCATACTATCTTGCCTTATTCCTATCCACGATCCTTCAAGTGATGTACTTCACTTTTCATAAGATGCCTATGAAGAAACTTTCAATCTGCTGGTTAAATCGCTTGGCAACGTTTCATTCTAAAATCAGTAGAATAATGAGAGATAGCACAGAAACAGGCACAGCAGCATGTACCACTGGCTACGATTCTATATGTTCTAGTATTTGGATTCATGTTGTTTGAGGGGCGCCATAATACGTGAAGTCCGTGTTCATACGAGCGTATTGAAATAAATAAATAATAACAGCATTTTAATGCTAACGACTTTGATTCTGACAAAGAAACACATAGGGCACAAAACTCTACTCTGGTTGTCATCATTTGGTTACGGAGTCACCACAAATGGTGATACATTTATCTCGTTGCAGAACGAAAACAATCTACCTCGGGATCTACTTCCATGATTACACTCAATTTAGGGAGTGCGCGCCACACACGAAAATCTCGACTGTTAGAGTACCACATTCTGTTCTAGTAATGGAGCCTGTTTAGTAGCAGGAATACGGCATGTGACTTAACATCTGTCTCATCCGTTTCAGTTGTCTGATCTGAACAACTCCTGGAATATCATCTGCTATTGCAATAACGCAATTTGCTCAATACCAGAAATAATCATGATTCCATTATTACGACAATCGATTTCTGGTCGTTATAGAAATGGGTTGTTGCCCTGTAAAAATATGCAGTGATTAGTTGTTGCCAGGGATACAATAAATGACGCCTTTTAATCGGACTTTCAGCATGAAATGGATGTAATCGATACTTCAGATGAGTGCCGTGACGAACAGCGTTATGTTATTAATTCAATTCAATTCCCATATTTATGATAATGGTCCAAATCTCTCATCACAGTTTAAACCGAGTTATTCCAAATTTGATAATTACATTTAATCGGAATTCGTATGTTCTGATCTTGTTCAAATAAATAAATGGAGAAAGCCAAATTCAAGAAGAGAATATAACTTCGCTACCGATATGATTTTATTCTCTCTCTTTGCCATTTCAAAAGGATCTTGAGCTAACTAACTCGACCAAATAAGAATGCTTTCATTTGTTGTCTTTTTTTAACAATGTTCAAGCATGTGAATCAGGTAAGCAAATTACTATTGCATTGATGATAGTTACCAGAGCAGAATGTTCGCCTGTACTGTTACGTGAATTCAGGCACAATACACGCGCACATGATAAAACAATTCTAATAGGCACTTATCCATTGTAAGAAAACGGAACTAAAAATGAACCTGAATGCATTCAAATGACTGTACTGTTTCTGACTGTTTAGGTAGTTGAGGATAAGCTCTCACTCTTTAATAAAAAATAACTAAAATAATTTTTAAAAAAACCATTCGTGTTTCAAAGTTAGTTGTTTTCGGAAACATTCGGATATCCTCGGAAACATTCGGATATCCTCGGAAACTTTCGGTACATACTCTTAATCGTTCGGATAGTTTTGAATATATATGTATGTATATATTGTTTGATTATCCAGATGTTGTCTTCATTGTAAATTTATGTTATTTTTTATTTTTTTCTGTAATACAAAATCAGTGACTTGAGAAAGAAAAATGAATGGATAATGCATTGCTCCGGGAGGAGAGCCATAGGGGTTTTTCTCTTGGAAAAATAAATCAAGAATTATATTACTACCAGAATCCAAGGGTATTTCGAGGTTATTCCTAGGGCAGACCAATCTGTCCCCCCTTCCCCCCCATATACTTGTGCCCGTTTTCCGTAACTCAAGCATCGTTTATTATGCGCTGTGCATTGATTTCATGTCACCAGGAAAACAAACGATAGGCAAATGTTACTTACAGTTAAATTTATAAAGGGTTTCCCAAGATAGATGGCACTGTTTCTAAATATATGTGCCTACTCTCGACCGGAAATCAATCATTTTTTGAGTGTAACTGGAAGTCACATTAAAAATAACAAATGACAGTGAATGAGGAAGGCAAGCTCACTATCTATCCATCTTTTGTTCTCTCCTTTTTTCTTTTGACACTCGGTATTGTTTATTGTGTATAGGTGGCACTGAATTCGATTACCCCCCCATAAGGGCAACATGACTTTATTCAGTGGAGAAGACAGCTCCCTCCCGTAGGCAAAATAGGTTAGAAATACTCCACCAAGTATAGTTTAAATGGCATATGTGATCGGGAATTCTACTTATTATTATCAACATGAAACTGTATTTGATAGTGGCTAATGAAACTACATGTTTAGCTGATGACTGTTGTTGAGTTTGTATCTTTCTCCATATCCGTTTCGTAATGTTACTACTGTCGGAAACCATCCTATTGAACAATTTCGTTTGAAATTATGTAGCATAACCTCAGGTAGTTTACGTTTTGTTTGCAAACAAAATATAGCCTGCATTTTTTTGACATATTGACATATGAAACGTGAAATGTTTTCAAACTATTTCAGGAACTCTATAGTCAATAAAATTTATTAACCACTTAAAAACATTCCCAGTCGTCCATGGGCAAAACCTGATTGAAACCCGCACTTATTGTTTGCGAAGGAACACATTATCTGCTTGTACAAAGGTAGATATTTGATAGTATAAACTCTTAGGAGATATTACCAAAATGTGCGTATCTTACCGTATATGTTGCTTTGTGTCTTTATAGGTGTGTAAATAGCCAGTGTACATCCTAAATGTGAATGAGAAGGAGGAAATTCTAAATCTGCTAGAATATCATGCGATTCTATTTTTGAATACTGAATAATAGCAAGTGGAAATCGGACATAGAACAGTTTAATTGTCGTTTATCTTATCTTCATAGTGTGATGTTAATTCTACAATTGAAGTTGACCATATTTACAATACAGCTATGCGAAACATTTTTTGTTTAAATTTTGAATGTCTCTTGAATAAAATAAATAGAGTTTCTTATATAAAGTGGAGATTCCCCCACTCTATGCACTCAAGTAGGGAGCTGCACTTACCATATTTATTTCCCTGATAGAAGCCTATTGTCTGCGAGTTGCTGTGAGAGAGAGAGAGAGAGAGAGAGAGAGAGAGAGAGAGAGAGAGAGAGAGAGAGAGAGAGAGAGAGAGAGAGTCCAATCAAAAATAGTTTCAGAATATTTGAATTCATTGCTCGAAAATAATCAAATAACATACTAAGAGAGCTTTTCATCGTACCCGATGTTAGCTCCAAGTTCAAATTACACTCTATTCTCCATAATTTTCACCACCTCATTGTGGTTAAATTTGTCCTGTACAATAGAATGAATACACGCAACATTAATGGCCTTTCCTTACAATATAGCATTACAGGAAAATAATAAAATCGACCGAAGAGCTTAACTAAAGATTTCTCTTTCGACATCCCATAAATTTTTCATGTTTTCCTGAAAGCTTTGAATAAGATCCTCGCCTGGCTGGCTTCTCAAATAAGCAATATTCTTTGTAATGCAAAATTCGCAATTCATCAATACAAATCACCTTTTCTCATATCCATGTGATCCTACTACTTTGCTCCAATAGATCAAGTAACGGTTTATCAAAGAATAAAATTAATAAAATGCACTTCTTCAATAAAACGTCAGAGGATCAATAACAATGAGAACTTCACATTACTAACAATTCTAGACAATAGCATAATGGTAACTTTACTACCACGCAAGTCGATATATAGCTTTTTATCAAGGAACGTGTTTATTTGTTGCTCTGTCAAATACCAAATGTATCTGATATTAATCCTATATTTCTCTTTTCTACCTATGATTACGCTATTTATTGTTGTGTTCAATTGTTTGCCTAATAACACTTTGGAAAGATTTTAATAAAGACGGCATCCAATCTATCCTGCAACCAATTCCAACAACAACAACAACAAAAAGATAATATTGGTGGAATCCTCTGGTGCCCAAAAGCTAACAACGAACTACATTTCGCATCATCATCGTCATCAAATTCCTGCCATGTATCCTCAAGGGGTGTGCAGGATATAACAGTACTACACGAAAAATTAACATCATTACCAACTTCGTATCTACAATTTTCCTCCAAATTAGTCTGTTACTTGTCAAGATTCCAACATTATCAGATCTCATATTTCTATCTTCTTAAGGCACTTTTTACCGTATCACTTCACATATATCTTGGTCTTTTTCCTGCCAGCCTGGCAGAGAACACTTGTTTTGCTAATCTTTCTTTGCCCATTCTGCTTAAGTGATCATACCACCTGAGATTAGCCCTGCTAGCGTATTCCTGGATGCTGACAATGTCAAGTTCTTTCCTAATATCCTCGTTTTTAATATGATATTGCCATTGATGCCATCTGTTTACGCCTCTAATCTTTCTCAGGACTCTCATATCTGCGGTCTCTAGTCTTTGGTCAAGTGTTTTACTTCTGACCCAGCTCTCAGATCCATAAGTTAAAATTGGTTAGAACACTGGTGAATTATCTGAATACCTGTATTCAGATAATTTAGTGTTCCGACTAATTTCTCTCTTATTCCATATGAATTTAATCAGTTGACTTCCCACCATAACAGCTTTGTTGATTCTGTTGTCTATTTCTATATTTAATTTACCATCTTCACTAAAAATCGTGCCTAAGTAGCTGAAATGTTTTACTTGTTCCACAGGTTCTCCACTCACAACACAGTTGACATTTTCAACGATTCTACCTATTTTTATTGTCTTTGTCTTGTTATTGCTGACCTTCATACCATATCTATTACAACAGCTATTCAATTTAGTCAGAGAATATTGCAGACTTGTAGCGGATTTATTTAGAAGTATAACATCATCCGCATAAAGCAAAGAGCTGACATTAACATCTCCAATTTTGATATCAGGTTTAATACCACTTTCTTTCATAATGTGATCCATATAGATAATAAATAACAGAGGGGGGGATAATGTACATGCCTTGGTAGCATGGGTCCCATGCTGTCTGCCAAGCGCGTCCCCAAGTTGCGGATAGGGGAATGACCTCTGAATACAGTATAAACAGGGAAACCTGTGAATAAGCAGTCGTGGACAATGCGACGGCATCTACCAACAGGAAGTGGTGAGATAGACAGTGGCATGGTTATCTCTATAAAAAGCCACACATTTCCACTGACGAGGTTGCGACATGGTGAAATCTAACCGCCATTAAATAAGTTATAGCCCGCTGGAAGTTGGGGCAGCAACAACTTTCATCCTGATCAGCGGAAGATCACCATAAGTGACAACGGTGTAAAGGATACTGTGGTAGGCGGATAATCATGAAGAATGAGAAACGGCTAGCACACTGAGCCTCTCTAGAAAGTTATTGCTGGACAAGGAAGGTAAGGGGAAATACCACCTCGTTCTGTTTTTCCCCTAGTAAGATAGCAGTATGGATGGACATTCTAAAAGATAGTAAAGCGCACAATGGCTCAATATTTGTGCACAGCATGGTAAGAAGCAAGGCTTCCCAGGTCGCAAACCAGCGAAATCCTTGTACATTCATTAGGACGTTGAATTTGAGAACTCTCCTACAAATTGGAAAATTTGAAGAGAGAAATGGATAGATTATAAATAGCCATATTGGGACTTAGTGAAATGAGATGGAATGGAACTGGAGACTTTTGGAGTGGTGATTACAGAATCATTTATTCAAGTGATGAGACAGCAAAAAATGGAGTCACGGTGGTTCTCAATAAGGAATGGGGAAGAAGAGTAATCAACTCAGTCAAATGTAGTAGCAGATTGATAATGGTAAAACTAGAAGCAAAACCGACAAATATTATAATAATACAAGCTTACATGCCTACTAACGACCACAGTGATGATGAAGTTGAGAGAGTATATGTAGATATTGAGAATCTAATCAAACTGACCAAAAAGGAAGATAATCTTATTGTCATGGGTCATTGGAATGCAGTCATTGGTGAAGGCAAAGATGGTAGAGAGGTGGGAAAGTATGTACTTGGATGCCGAAATGAAAGAGAAGATAGACTTTTGGAGTTCTGCCACCAATTCAATCTGATCATTACTAATACTTGGTATGAGGTGCCAAAAAGAAGAAGGTATACTTGAAAAATGCCAGGGAATATAGGAAGGTACCAAATAGATTATATTATGACAAGAAATAGATTTAAAAATCAAGTAAAATCATCCAAAAGTTACCCGGGAGCTGCTGTTGACAGTGACCACAATTTGGTTTTATTGAAATGTAATCTGAAATTTAAAAAGCTGTAACAACCAAGGAAAAGGCCCAAATGAAACATAGATAACCTGGAAACAGAGGAAAACCATAGAAACTATAAACAGCAAACTGAAGAAAGCATTAAAACGGAAGAGAGGGAAAAGAAAAACATAAAAGAAAAATTGACTCATTTGAAGGATACAATCATCAAGGCTGCCAATGACTGCATAGGATTAAGGAAGAAGCAAATAAAAACACCATGGATCACCCAGGACATTCTAGATCTAATAGATGAAAGAAGAAAATACAAAACCTCCCTAAAGGAAGAAAGCAAAGACAAATATAAACATATAAAAAATATGATAAATAGAAAGTGTAAAGAAGCAAAAGATCAATGGTATACAGAGAAATGTAGAAATAGAAGATCTAACAAAGACTGAAAGAATCGATAAAGCTTATAACATTATAAAAGGAATAGGCCAGTAAAACAAGACAAGAAGTACAATTATCAAAAATAAACAGGGGAACATACTTATAGATAAGGAAGAAATTTCGGAAAGATGGAAAGAGTACTTAGAAGATCTATATAGTGAAAAAGATCTAGATGCCAAGACTATAGAAGATGAAACAAGACTTGATGTGGAAGATATTGGTCCAACTATATTAAAAGATGAATTCGAATGGGCACTGAATGAATTGTCAGCCAACAAGGCACTAGGCACTGATAACATCCCCTCAGAATTAATAAAATAATCATGAAACATAACTAAGTCATACCTTTTCAAGATCATAAAGAATATTTATGAAACAGGGATCATCCCCAAAGATTTTACACAATGATCTATCATACCCATTCCTAAAGTAAATAATGCAAACAAGTGTGAAAATCATCGAACAATAAGCTTAATATCACATGCTTCGAAAATACTACTCAAAATTATACAAAAAAGACTAACAAAGAAGGTTGAAGAATATGTTGGCAATGACCAGTTTGGGTTCAGGAAACAGCACGGGACAAGAGAAACAATCCTAGCTCCAAGAACAGTTATTGAAAGAAGATTGGAAAAGAATCAAAATACTCTGATAGTCTTCCTTGACTTGAAGAAAGCCTTCGATATTATTGACTAGAATCAAAAAATGTTTCACCTCCTAAAAACAATGAAGGTAGATTGCAGAGATAGAAGGCTCATATTTAATCTTTACAAGCATCAAGAAGCCCTAATAGAAACATCCAACAATAAAATAAAAACCGCAATAGCAAAAATACGTAAAGGTATAAGACAGGGGGTGTTCTTTCACCCATATTGTTTAATCTGTACACTGAAGATGCAATAAATAAAGTGAAAGAACTAATAGACACAGGAATTAAGATAAATGGAATTAATGTTAACTGGCTACGGTTTGCGGGTTATCAGCTATATAGCAGTTATAGCTGATAACGAAAACAAATTGAAAGCCACCTTAACAAAGATGGAAGAAATCATCACACAGTACAGCCTAAAATTTAATTACAAGTAAAGCAAATCCAATGAAAATAAAACTGGAAATAAATAATAACCTACTACAACAGGTATCCTCTTTTAAATATCTTGGAAGTCTTATCACAGAATATGGAAGAAACCAATCAGATATTAAAGCACGAATAATCCTAGCCAAAAACGCATTCTATAACAGAAAAAACATTTTTACCAGTAAAGGACTTAGCATTCAGCCTCAAAAAAGGCTAGTGAAAACATACATATGGAGCATTGCATTATATGGTTGTGAGGCCTGGACTCTAACAAAACAAGACATGAAAAAAGTTGGAGGCATTTGAACTTTGGTGCTGGAGAAAGATGATGAAAATTAGTTGGACAGTAAAGAAAAGTAATGAATAAATTCTGAATATAGTTCATGAAGAGCGGTCATTAATGAAACACATCAATAAGAGAAGAAAAAGCCTAATTGGACACCATTTGAGGCATGGGGGACTGATTACAGAAATAATGGAGGGGACTGTACAAGGAAAGAGGCCACGAGGCAGACCAAGAATTTCATATACAAATAACATAATGATGCTAACTTGCGCAAAGAGTTATGAAGAGATAAAAAGGAGGTCACAAGACAGGATGTTGTGATGTGCTGCTATAATTGCCAATCTTGGGATTGATGCACCAAAGAAGAATGTACATGCTTGTCTGACACCAGATTTTAATTCTAACTGTTCTTTAATTCTTCAATTCTAACTGCTGACTTACAACTCAAATAAAGACTACGTATTACTTGATATAATGCTCCATTGACACCATATAACTGCAGCGCATGGAATAGCTTCTCTCTTGACATCTTGTCATATGCTTTTTCCAGATCTACAAAACATAAATACAGATCTTTGTTATATTCCTATAATTTCTCAACTACCTGTCGTAAAGTGAAAATCTGATCCTGACAGCCTCTATTTGGTCTGAATCCAGCTTCTTCTTCACCTAACTTCTCTTCCACAATCTTCCTCAACCGTTTCTCAAGTATACTTGCATATATCTTACCAGGAACACTCAAAAGGGAAATACCTCTGTAATTCTCACATGCAGTTTTATTTCCCTTTTTATATTTGGGTACTATGAGAGCTCTACTCCAATCATCGGGAATTCGTCTCTCTGTCCAGGACTTCTGAACTATGCAGTGCAGCCACGGTAAGACTCTTATACCACCATACGTCAGCATTTCTGGTCGAATATCATCCACTCCTGTTGCCTTTCCACATTGCAAGCCTTTAGTGGCTTTTCTACTTCAAGTATGGATATGTATTCCTGACTGTATGCCTGGTCAGTGTTTTTTATCACTGTGCTGTCATCACTGCTTGTTTCATTTAGCAGTTTTTCAAAGTAATTACTCCATACTTCAAGGATATCTTTTTCTCCCGTTTTCGTGTCACCTTTATCATCTCTAACTCCTTTTACAGCACTCTTTCCTCCACTCTTAAGCTTCTTCAACAACCTCCAGAATATCTTGCCACTTTCTTGATATTTATTTTCTATGTTCTTACCAAAGTCTTCCCATGACTTTTGTTTAGCTAGTTTTACACTGCGTTACTACATTTACATGTATCTGAAAAAAATGTTCATGACAACAGCCAAATAAGGCTGTAGTCATGAAAATTATATTACACAAAAAAGTTGTTATAAATTTTGTATAAATTAAATTGCAATACTTTTTGGCAAAAGTTAAAAATTTCCTAAGGATGTAATTAAGGAATTAATGTATAGTTATTACAGCAAACTATGAGAAAGAGACATTTCAGTATACAATATATCCACCCCGAACTCCGATATAGTTCTCACAACGTCTTACCACGTTTAGCATAAAGTGATTCCTGAGGCAAACGTGCCCACTCCTCCTTCAGAGCCAGGAAAAGGCCTTGTTTGTTTTCTGGAAGGGAAATTGGAGCAACAATCCGTATCCCTATTGCGTCTCAAAAATGTTCTATGAAGTTGAGAAATGGGGAGCGTGCCAGCCACTCCATTCGATTAATATCCTCGGTCTTCACTAGTATTTCCACTGCTCGTGTACGATGTGGTGTGGAACTGTCATCCAAAAAAAAAAAAAAAAAAAAAAAAAAGGAATCCTTCGCCTACAGCACCACTGAACAATCGAATATGACGTTGAATAACTTCGTTGCAATATCGGTCACCAGTCACCAGCACGTGTAGCTCGGTGCGTCCATTAAGCATAATGCCGCCCTACACCATGATCCCAGCAACGCCGCATCTATCCCTTTCAAGAACATTCTCGCGTTGGTGGGCAGTACCACTTTCACGCCAGATGAAGGGTCGTCTAGAATCTGAGGAAAGACTAAAACAACTCTCAAATGTAAAGAGTACATTAGCCCATTGGTGTCTTGTCCAATTTTTATGGATACAACACCACTAAAAATGTGCTTTACGATGAGTTGTAGATAAAGGGACGTACACTACAACCTTTAGAGCTTATAAGCCCGAAGGCCTTGATCTACTTGTCGAAGATATCTCGCCACAATTTTTGTCGAGATATCTGCGTAACTGTGCTTGAATGGAGCCGACTTGCAAGCTGACCGGCTGCAGTGCGTCGATTACGTTTTGCTGTTATAACCAAAAATCTGCCTTCATGTTCCGGGGCAGAGCGAGGGCGACATCTGCAACACATTCCATTGGTTTGAAACGACTGCGCAGAGCCCGATACAACGCTATGTGAGATTCCAAACTCTCTGGTAATATCAGTAATTCTGCGGCCTTAATTCTTCCGCGAAAAATCATCTAGGTGATGTCTTTGAGACATCACAAGATATCCAAGTTTGCAACTTTATTCCTTCACGAAAAGAACTTCCTTCAAACACAATTCGCTTAGCGCAGCCTTTTGCCTTTTATTCTGTTGAATGCTACCACGTGACCCCTTTGCGCGCGATTCGAAAATTTGAATGTGTACCTGCTTTCTACTCGAAATCATCAGTTATAGAAATTGACGCAAGCTAATTGATCTGAATTTGTGGTTGTAATCTTCATAAACCATTGTTCGTCCTTAGGTCCAAAACCTAAGGACGAACAACAGCGAAATGTTACACCTGATCAACAGGAACAATATCACCACCGTAATAATACAGTAGCCTGCTTTACGCAGCATAATCTGTAAGAATGAGGCACTATTTCGCTCTCCGTTGGAGAGACCTCAATTCTAGCACTCAAGGAACCTTAATAGGAAAGTTTCGAGTCAAGAAGAATTATCCCTCATACGGATAATATAAGGCGCTAGGCTAATCAGATTAATTAAATAACCATAATCGTAGGATAAGGTAGTCAGTCTTGTGTTAAAAATACATTTATTCTTCTGCACGTTCTCCAGGCCTAGGGTTCAGAGTCTCGAGTTTTTCTCCTTTCTTATATGACCAGCTAAAGCACTTCTCGTTGAAAAGCTCTCATAAAGATTCTCCGCGTACAAGACGGTGTTCGAATCAAGGTGTTTCTAACCAAAGGACTACGTTTTCTTCAATCGAAAACGATTGAAAACAGAGAAGATGTAGATCTCTAAGTATGGTTTGCATGCTCGTGAAGTATGGAGAAGATGGGGGCAGAAAGGGGGGGGGGGAACATGGCATTCGTCATTTCAGATCTCCAATAAGCAAGTTGCTGCTGCTGCTGCTTGTGATGGTGATGCTGTTTCAAAGAACAAAGATCATCTGCCACCTTTTAGTGAATCTAGTTGGCATTTCCTCCTGGAAAAATATTCTTTTGTACCAGAGTACGCTCTCTAAGTACGCCAAAGTTCCTTTTGTGAAAAAAGTTACAGATGCTGCTAGAATGCACGCTTGACAGTTGACAGTTAGAGGATGTATGTTACGTTACCTACCCATTATTTAAAGATATTTCATTAGTTTCTGTTAATCTTTACTGGAGCAACTGGTCAGCGAAACAGACCACATATTTAGTTTTTTATTTTGTAAATTTATATTTCTTTGCTTAGTAGATATTTTATCCTTCAGTAAACCTGGTTGCGAAAAATTCATAACACATTGCCATTGAGAAAATGTTTGTCTTTCTCCAATTAAACTGAGAGGAACCCAAAGCTTCATTTATGTACGCTGAGTGCAATGTGTCCCATTCAATACATTTATCTCACTGTCTCTTTCCAGTTATTTCAAGTCGCTTGTTTTTTTTTAACTTATTTTCTCTGCTTGCCTGAGGAGATACAAAACGAAGAGTTCAATCAGACACACACGAATTGACTCTATTATCACGTCCGGTCTTTGAGGCCCTAAAGGCTTCAAATTCCATTTATCATTTACTCTTCGTTCGATTCGTTACAATGTCGGAGCCTGACGGAGTAGATAAGAGCCTTGACGAAGATTCTGGAGTCAAATATGATGGGTTTTTAGAGATGTGTCTAAAAAACTAGTCGGCCTCCAACACGAGACTAACGCATCTTATATTTCTCCCCGCCTATCGCAGTCGGGAGGATGTGACAGCCTCTCCACTTCAAGGGAAGTCTCTCAAAAGATAAGTTTCTTTGAAATGCTCCCGGGTAAAAGATTGGTTTAATGATTGGGTCCTGCGTTTTCTTAAGTGTTTCAGAAAATGAGTTATTCACAGATCACTTGACCCAAGTAGACGTCGATAGTAAACTGATAGTAAAAGTTCTTTACCGCATTTCAACCTTGCTTTGGTCATCACATGAACTTTGACCTTTGCCGAAAAAAACAAAGAAACGTTCTTTTGATCAACAACCGATCGTTATTATAATACTATAGAATTAGTTTGAGGAATGATATCTGTATTTTATTGCTTTATTCTTTTTTTTTTAATTTATTCTAAGTTAATATTACATTATGTATAGATGGTAGCCAAAAATTTCAGAACTTTTGTGGTTTCTTGTGTTGCATCATTGGGAAAATTTGAGAGGCTGTTTTTTGCCACATGATGGCGCTATACACACTATAGATTGATTAGTCATAGGGAACTTGTGTAGTATATGCTAATGATATTACGAGATTGGAATTGTATATAAAATATGTTTCAGATGGTAGACGAATATTTTGGATCAGCCTCAATTCTAAGCATTTTGCCACCGAGATAAAAATAACTTTAATTACTTTTTCAAAAGGCGCATTTTTTTAAATCACTGTTTTAGATCTCCATCTCTGTAATGGGATTCTTTTAATTGAATCTTTTGAATTATATTTTAATAAATATCGCTTGGTCTCAAAATGTTACACTTTTTGAGACTACCATCGCTTCCATACTAAGAAGAATATTGGCGTGTCAATCTCTTTAAAAAGCATAAAAAGTGTCTGAGGAAAGATTGGCTAATATCCAATCTTTCCTCAGACACTTTTCCTCGAAAAAAGCAATCCAATCAGGTCTAAATACATAAATGGTGTAATATAGTGCGTTTTTTCCTAAGGATCACAGACTACCTATTTCTTTTTGATAGAACAATTCATATCCATCTTCACTATAGGAGAGAGTTAAGAGACTGTGGTTTGATAGATTGTATCAATGTATAAATTTATAATCATCTCACTTCATCAATAAAGGAGCAAAATAGATTCAAATGGTCCAAAAAAAATGAATTGCCAGTGTGAAGAAAAGTCCTTTTGTCAAACAAATCTAACAGCAAGAGTTAGTCTTTCTTCTTCCCTAGCTTTTAACCAGAAGATTTTCGATAGTAATATTTGAGTTTGCCAAAGAGATAGAACTCTAAATAACCAGAGAGTAGCTCCTCTGTACACAGGCAGTTAGTAGCATGTGTGGATTCAAAAGTTCAATAAGCTATGGATTTTGGATGTGGTACTCCGACTGAAATGGTAGTGAAATACACACGCTGGATTTTTACATTGGATCAGTTCACCAATAACGTTTTTCTTGTAGATAACATGCAAGACATTACTTTGTCAACTTCAAAGGAAAGACTGAATCTTTGCTGGTTGATCACAATTGGGTGACTGACTGTAATGAATTAGTTCAGGACAGCGCTATTATTATTTACTGTTTGTATAAACCTGATAAACTTATCTTTCTTTGCAAAAAGAGAGAAAGACTGATTCTCTACCCCTTAGTCCCTTTCCTAACTTTAAGAAGAAGGCTTTCTATCATAATATTTGAGTTCGACTAATCTGAGACTAGCTCTGATGTGAAATGTGTCTAAACGTTTTTGACTCAGGTTCTGTTGCTGTCATGCATTAATTATAACAAATGCTGGGAACCCAATTTCATACAAATATGGATGTCAATACAATACGCTATTTAGACGGTTTTTCCCCTTCTAGATCAATCTCAGATAGAAGCATATGAGTAGCACAAAGTGTTCATCCCATAGCCACTATATTTTACAGATTTGCATGATCTCGACACAGCAGTCGAAAGGGGACAATTTATAAAGATTAATTTATTACAGTCCACCATATGGATGCATTCCTAAATTAGTTTTCTCAAATATCCAACTCGAGGCTCTAATTTCTCTTCAGTTTTGCAATAAGATGTAAGAATTGCTCTACAAAATTTAATCCGTATCTCTTTTACCTGCCTCATAAAACAGGTAATTTATTTTACAAAATAAAAATAAAATAAAAAAAAGAAAGGAAGAAAAAGGACGCAGAATATCGAATGATATCGACGTCATACAATTACAAACCATTAATTATTAATTTGACAGTATGCACCAACTTTTCTGTTTATTTCTATCTTCAGGTCGCTTTTGTTTCGCACGATAAGCTACAAAAATCGGAAACAAAGCTTGTCTAATATAAATTATTACATTAACCCTACGAAAATGAAAAAGATTGCATTAATAGCCAATCTTTTGTGTGTCGGTTTAATGAAAACCCGAACGATTTATATGGAAAATTTGTCATCAAGACTTTCTCTTTGTGTTACAGTCAAAGATTCGGTAGTACAATCAGAGAACTTAAGGCAAAAGATATTTCATGGATCGTTATTGTAATAAAAGCGAGCAGAAAATTAAAAGTGGGGAGCGTGTCTCGTTGTTCCATCAAGAAATTAAATATCGAATAAATTCAGAAATGAGTTTTGACACAATTCGCATAAATGATATTATTATTCAAATGTACCCTAAGGCCTATCTTGCAAGGAAATGGTCTACACAATAGGATAATAGTTGCTATGCAACAATGAAATAAAATTGTAATATGAATTTTATCAGCTTAATTGAATATTGAGTTTTTATATAAAAGAGAAGGAGAGATCCAGGAAAAGGTTAAAGATCCAGGTGAAGACGCAAATTGAATACTTCGTAAGTATAAGAAAAATACGCGAAAACCGTAAGATGGTGTATGATATGAAAATTTTAAGTTCAGATCAATCAATAATTTTGCTTATACATCAGTAAGATATTAAAAAAAGTGATGAAGGGAGCTCAATGTTCATAAGTATGATCATGTAATTATGAATGTCTTACAAGAATAATAGCAAAAAAAAGCACTTTCCTTTAACTATCATTTCATTTCCTATAAATTAAATGACAAGGGATGATCAATCATTCTTAAAACATGGTCGATCGCTGTTTTTTTTTTTCCATTTATTACCCTTAATTTAGGGCTTCACGATGTGTTTATATTGTGATGATATGTAGAGAGTAAACAAAAGCAAATACGTTCCTCGATTTCCAGAGCAGTTATCTATCGTATAAGGGATGATGCTTTATGACCTTTTGAATATTTTATAATGTAGTTTCAAAAATACAAGTTAACTAAAATTATATTAACGCAATTAACTCACGTAAAATTTTATTTATTAGTAGAATTTTCGCCTGAGTATCACAGGCATCTTCAGTACATGTAAAAAACTAATTAGACAATTCCAAAAGGCGCCACCTATGTAGCTAAAGTAAATAAATAAATAAATATTTATTTATCTTTTTTTTTTAATAAGTTAGGAAATTTATTGACCTTTTTTTTTTTAGTTATCTTGCATTAGCTACTTAGGTGGCGCCTTTTGGAATTGTCAGTTATTGTTTAATTAGCTTTATACAGGTACTGAAGATGCCTGTGATACTCAGGCGAAAATTCTACTAATAAATAATATTTTACGTGAGTTAATTCCGTTATTATAATTTTAATTAATATGTCTACTCACGGTATTTCCTTACTGAAACAAGTGTGTGTGTGTGTGTGTGTGTGTGTGTGTGTGTGTGTGTGTGTGTGTGTGTGTGTGTGTCGGAAGAAAAACCCAAGCTCGTGGCGGGAGGAAAAAATCTTCCAATTCTATGTTATATTGGTTAACATACAATCAGAGGAAAAGCCTTATAAAGTTCATCGCATTTTATGTGAGATGCCATCCAACCAGGGAGTTCGTTATCTCTAACGATTGTGATAGACTATGTTTAACTTAAATCAATTTCACCAATAATAGCCTTATATTAATATCTCTCTGTGATCATCATTAACAATTATGAAGGGATTCTGAACTGTTTAAGGAATAAAGAATTAATCATCATTTATTCACATTGAGTAATTTTTTTTATATATCACTATCTATAGCATGCCAGTGCCGTACGTGGGTAAGTGGTCAAGAAGAAAGAATCTGTTGCTTATTTTTATTATATATTTTTAAATAACTAGATGTTGAGAGGCCTGTGTGGCTCAGTGGAAGTGGCGCTTGCGTCCTCGGCGCTTGGTCGCTCGAAGTTAGACTTAAGTTCAAGTCCAGTCGCCGACTGGAGGAACTTTTTCTAAGCCTTTCTTCAACCGATTCTCGAGTTAGTCGATCTCTGGCACGGGTAAGAGGGTTTTTCCTCCCGGAAACTCGGTTTTTCATCCCGTAAACTCAGAAAATCGACTAGTACCCACATTATTTCAGATAGTAACCTATCTTGTTAGGGTCAGGCACCAAGAGATGGCAGTACTTGTTTGTCAGCCTCTTCATCGGTGGCTACTATAATTAGTGATAGACATGGGCCAGCTATCTCTGATTGGCTACTGGTAGAGATTGAACTGCCCACTCAGTCTCCAAAAGCTAGATAGGGTATTAAGGCCTTGCCTACTCCCTATTAGGGAATAAAAGCCGTTAGCTGATTTATTATTTATTTTTATAACTAGCTGTTGTAGTCCTTGTTGAAAACTCTGTGGGCTCTTTCAAAGTACAGAAAGAGAAGTATGAAAGAGGAAGAGACAACTTACTTCGATATGTCTGGATTCGGAAAGTAAGTGGATACTAACCAGCAGTTACTCGTGAGTTTACTAGTTCAAGAATAGAGTGTGAAAATCCCTGTAAAAGAGTCTTAAGTCGATCACATTACGTCTATGAGACAGTGACTGGAGTGACACTGCGAGAGGAAAGATCATCAGTTCGCTCTGTTCGGAAGATTATTGGACATGCTTTGAGAAGTTTGGCTATCAGTATGTAATTGGCAATTTTGGTCAGTTTTCACCAAAATTAGCCCAAAAATTTGACCAAAACATTGAACATATTTAAAATTAAAAGGAAGAAATGAGCAAGTTTGGAAGGAAAATCATTTTCGATCTGAATTTGAATTGTTCTCTGAAAGATGATTTCAACTTGAAATCATCCTTCAAAAAATGGATTCTACCTAGATTCAACTCTGACCGTATTTTCGCTACGTAAGGAACGCCATACAATAACAGGATTTTATAATAGTATGAAAACTTTGTTTCCATTCAAGCGATTTCACTCAACAAAAGGCCAATTAACTCGTGGGGGCCCTTTTCTCATTAAACCGGCAAAGATAGTGGTCCATTAGTTTTCATGTTTACCAAGTGATGATAGCAATTTCTTTGGGAAATGAGCCTGCACACACCTGAAGTAAATTTACCATAAAATGTCTACATCGAAGACTTTAATGACTTGCGCGTGTATTTATTAACGAACACTTTTTTTCAGTTTTTTTTTCTTGAGCAGTTAATAAAATGTAAATTAAAACTCCGAGGAAAGCGTGTACTTCATGGAGATGCAATCCGAGTGTTTTGAGAGCCGTACCAGCATCGTCTACCTAAAGCTCATTTCAGGAGCTTCAGAGGGGAATGTTTTGTTGATACATTATATAACGCCAAGAAAGTAATTTATTACTTCGCCATGATCCAATACAGAAAACAACATCATTAGACTTACTGATCTTAACATGAAAATAATAAAATAGATGATAAACAATAAACGTAATTTTTTAAATCTAATTAGATTTTTGGAAGTGAAATAAAATGGAAGAATATAATATTTTAAATAAACATCATAAGAAAAACAGTACATAAATGAAACGATAGTCCTTTTTATAATTATATTTTAATTTTCATAAGCCCTTTTTATTTTATAATTATATTTTAGTATGTCAATATATGTTGATATTTATATCTATACATAGTTCTTATGAACGTCCCTTTTTATCGAATTTAATTCAAATTCTATAATAAAAAAAGGCGTATTATATACTGAAGTTATTTTTTGAACTACAGAACTTTTTTAAATTTTACTCCTAAAGTAATTAAGTTATTAATATTTCCGTTATCTTAATATGTAAATTATTTATTAAATAAACAAATCAGTGATTTCAGTTAAACTAATTTTACTTTATATAAATTATAAACCTTATATAATACTCATGAATATTTTAATATATACTTGATTTAAAAAGTGATCATGACTTCAAATTTCATAACCAACCTCACTGTGTGAATTAAATCGATGCAGAGTGTTACTTAACACGTCGTGTTAGTATTAATGAGTTGTATTAATGTGATATAATTAAATAATTAATTAAAATAATATAATTTAGAATCACTTTACGTAGTATGTATACAGAGGCATTTTACAGATGCTATTTCAAATTCTATACAAAAAAATTGGTGTATTACATTTTCAAATTAATCTAAATTTCATCCATTTTGTTAGAATGATTAATCTATTCTTTAAATATGTAAATCATTTATTAAATAAATAAATTAAATGAATGAAAATGGTGAAATAATTACAAATCACATATGTGGTATTTTTTTTTACCTCAGCGCGGTATTTTATTTTATCTTATTTTAAATTCTAAATGATTTATTACTGATTCAAATTAATTTCTAAATTTCATAAAGTTTCTGAAGTTGTTATTACAGCAATTAATTTATTAATATATCCATTCTTTTCTTATGCAAAAAAATCATTTATTATCTAAAATAGGTAGTGATTTTCACTTTAACCTAATTTTGTTTAACATCAATTACATGTATTATAATAACCCATCGATATTATCAATGATTTTATAATAATAAAAGAGAAATTTATAGAAAGCTAAAATAATACATTTTATAACGATGAGATAGAAAAAATTATGTAAACCATCGAAACAATACAATAAAAAAATAAAATAAAATAAAATAAAACTTCAACACTGTTTTTGCAACTCAGACCGAATCTCAAAATAGCTTAACGTATTTTTTTCCACCGCAGTGAAAGTAATCCTGGAAAAATCAATGGTCCGTAGTTGATATTTAATTTAATTATCTATGAAGCAGTAAACGACGCATTTCCACAATAATTATTAACTCCCGAAGAAAATTTTCTTTATTAGTTTTGAGGAAAGAACATTAGAAAGAAAACGACTTCTAAGCTAACATTTGAGGTTTACTTTTACGCACTTTATTTTTTATTTTACAGTAACGGTCATCAAGCAAGTAGGGCATCTGAGAAAACTGTTAAAAGCCTCGATTCACATCAGGCTTCCGAGCCAGTTTTTAGTGACACTAACGAGAACAGTTGATACACGGATTTGTGCCTTGTAGTTATTTATTATTTGTCCGGTTTTATTGGCTGCAAATTCCTTCATGCGATCTCAATATCATTCTAGAACAACTACTTTCTTAGAGAGAATTTATCAACGTAATTCGACTCTGAAAAACCAGACTTGTTTTTATTTTTATTTTTAACAGCGAATTGGCGATTTCATTAGATCGTATTTCCTGGTGAATCTGTTTTGATTTGTAGTGAGACAGAACACGTGTAGCCAGCAAGGATTCTTGTTGGATGTCGTTGTTCTACAAATGAAACAGACACAGTGATTCACAACTAGCGTTACGTTAACTGCTTCTCCTCCCTCCTTTCTTTTTTTCTCCTCTGCTTCTAAGGCAAGAATGGGCAGCTTGCCACGGGAATTCTAATTACGCTCAAGATATCCCGCTGACCTGGACGCTAAAGACAAAGAGGAAAAAATCGTTAGTAGCTACTAATAATAGCACTCCAGAAACGGAGTCTCCCGAATTTTCTGTACAAATAAAGAGTATTTATAGCAAATAGTGTTGGTCAAACATATCGAGGATATTGGACTGATAATTACTATTGACATAATCGATCGATATAAGTATTAAGCATTTGATTAGATATTTAATAAGACTGGTCAATGCTGTTTTATTTATTACTTTTTTATTGATTATAAAACTTAATTTTTGTGATTTCATTTATCATTGGAGGCGAGGGACAGTATACATTGTTGAAGTGCAATTATGTAAAGATTTCACAGACTTCTGAATGTTGTTCAGCTTATCGATTAATACTTCCTGGTTTGATGTACTGTTCTGCAGATTCTCATTCCCAGATTTTCTGGCAATGAGAATCTGCAGTTCTTTTAATTCTTAAATAAAATAAAGAAAGAAAAATTTTTATGCAATTTTCATGTGCAATTAAGAAATGTGGTCCTGCTCGAGAGAGAGCTGACGATGCTTTCAATGGGGAAAAAAAAAAGCTCAAATGGGAGAAATTTTTTTTAAAAACGAAGTTCTTATATTTTCTCTGTTAACATGTCCGAAATTATCATCATAATCAAACTTGCAGTTTTCTCCATAGAGAAAACTACAAACCCATGCTGTCCAAGTGTGATATTCATAACACACACAAATTATTGTTCCTAGGTATGTTTTGCCTATTCAAGTCCAAGCAGTGCAGCTTGGACTTGACACACATAGTGTGTCAAGTGTGACAAACAGTTCATAGCTCGTATAAATGCAAACGTTTAGCAGATAAGTAGTTTCGCAGAAACAGAAACACTTTCGTTGTGTTACGTTTTGTATTTATATTAACTTATCGAAACATAGCATTATTTAAAATAAAGGAAGATTTAACTTTAGTTAATTAATGTGATACACTTGAAAGTAAATATTAAATTCTACGTCTGTGATACGATTCGAATCCAGATCTTACCATAAGCAGAACTCGAGAATTTTATTTTATTTACTTTTTTTTAAAAAAAAAACTATTTGTTAATCTATTCGGATTTTGAAAAGACGAATTGCTCAAGAAATTACAGGAATATTTTGTCCATCTTTCTGTTACAACATGTGTGATTTTTTTTAAATGTTAAATTTATTATTATATCCGTTTTTGTAAATCAGATTTTTTAAATGCTATTCTCTCCGCCCCTCCCCACAAAAATTCGTGAATCTATCTGATTATATATTGCGGATGTAACCAATAATCTGTTAATTCTATTCCCAATGAGTGAAGCTACAATTTTTAAGCCATTATATGGGACCGCCTAATAACCGAGAAAATTGTTCTCAAGTAAAGCGTGCCAATACCAATACGCAGTTCAATATGAAATAGTCCTATATTATAATTTATTTAGTGTATTAAGTTATTGTAACAAATTTTAATTTTTTGAATAAAAAATTATTGATTTAAAAATTTAATTTATTTTTCAAATAATAATTTAATTATTTTCTCAATTTTTATTAATATAATACAATTTATTTAAATACACCATTCAAAAAATATAATATATTAAAATATGAACAAAAGTGCATTGTGCAAAATCCCCTGGGTGTTATTATGCAGCTGAGTAAATTAGTGAAAAATTGCTACTTTAGCGTTGGCAGAAGATAATGGTGTAGAGATTCTAATGATTTGGAATGCAAATGGCGGCTCGCGTATTAGTTCAGTGCGATAGTTTTGAATGATAAATGATATATATAGAGGTAAGCGTTCTTCATTTTCTGAAATTTCATATGCTATTGATTTGCGCATTTAGCTAATCGCTCGATATTGCTGGCAATCCTTTTCATCTGCAATATCCTCTACAAAATTTCTGCTGGCAGGTCTCAAGACCTGCGGGATTTCTAATTGCGATCATAAACAATTTTCCAATCACTACCTACTAGATATAACAACAAATAAAACAGACATGGATAATATTACTGATCTGCTAGAGCATCTAAACAAAGAGCAAGCATTAAAATTGTTTAAATTACTGCTTAAAAATTTTGATACTGAATGGCCAGGTTTCCTAAACATGTACACACAGCCGGAAGAATCCGATGATATGGAGGGCGAAGTGGAAGAGATCAATGACACATCCATCTCCCTGCCCGAGAGCCTCCGTCAGACGGTCTTCACAGGAGAACAGACGGGCAAGAGACGTAGAATCGAGGATGATCATGTGGAAAACGAAACACCCTCACAAATAGTCCCTGAAAAAAGGGAAAAGGTCCCCCCGGTAATTCTCCGTGAAAAGGAAAAATGGACCACAGTTGCAAGAAACCTAAGAGAACATCAAATTGGATACTCCTGGGCCAGAAACACCGACGAAGGTGTAAAAATTCAACCAACAACAGTCACAGACTACAGAGGAATAACAAAAATGATGGATAACAACAAACTACAGTACCACACCTTCGCACTAAGCAGCGAAAGAAATCTAAAGGTTGTACTGCGAGGTGTCACCGAAGGCATTACCTCCGAGGAGATCGCGGCTGACCTTACCCAGCAGGGCCTAACACCTATCAAAGTCAGCCGGATGTACAGATCCGATAAACAACCGATGCCATTAGTATTGGTTGAGATACAGAACACACAAAGACAAATTTATGACATAACTGCGGTCTGTGGACTTAAAATATCAACAGAGCCACTCAGGAAAAGGGCATCAGTAGGGCAATGCCATCGTTGCCAAAAGTTTGGCCATGCCCAAAGACTCTGTAAAGCCGAATTCAGATGCCTGAAGTGTGGCGAGAAGCATCAAACCATTACATGCACAAAAGCAAGAACCACACCAGCCAAATGTGCCAACTGTGGAGGGCCCCACCCAGCAAACTGCAAAGGATGCAGCCACCATCCCAGAAATCACGGAACTACAAGACCCGTCCAACCTCCCCCAATCTGGACCACCACTCAAAGCATCTCTGCTGCACAGTCATCAAACCACCAAAACCCAATCCATAAAAGTCAGGAAAGGGCTCGACCTTCCACCAAGACCTATGCAGAAGCAGCCCGCCAAAAGGACACAATACAAAGCAATCAAATAGGCTCCAACATCACAGCAATACTGACTGCTTCGCTAGCCACTATGATGCAGGAATTCAGCAGAACAAACCCAACTCCATCCTCCACAAAGAGATTCCTGCAAGGAACCCATTCCATACTCACAGCACTCAACTATGAATAAAACAAAAGTAAAACCTAACTAGCTTCTAATTGCAGTCTGGAATGCCAATGGCCTCACCAACAAAACATTAGAACTACAGGAATTCGCACAAAGACACAACCCGGATCAACGAGACCCACCTAAGACCTACCAACAACCCAAAAGTGAGAGGATACACAATATACCAAACGGATAGACTCAGCTCCAGAGGGGGAGGCACTGCCATCTACATCAAACCATACCTCCACCACAATGCTATATCCAACCCACAGACTACAAACCTGGAAACCACAGGAATACAAGTCCACACAAGCAATGCTGGAAGCCTCAAGATATTTGCTGCCTACAACTCACCAAGCAATCCTCTACTGACAACAGACCTGGATGCAGTCCTCGGCACCACAGACCCCACCATCATAGTAGGTGGTGACCTTTATGGTGACTTGAACGCCAAACACACAGCATGGTTCAGAACCACCAACAACAGAAGTGGTCGCATACTACACAACTATTCAACACTTAACTCAGTTGTGGTAGCAGGACCCACTAAGCACACTCATTACAGCCCTCATGACAGATCAGATGTACTTGACATAGCTATCCTTAGAAACATCAGTTATCAATACAAACTAGAGACGCTCAGTGAACTATCATCCGACCACAACCCAATCCTGATCAAACTTGGCACGCAAGACCAACTGGCCCACCAGCACACCTTCATATCGTGGGATAGGCTAGCTAAAATCCTACCAGAATACATTGGTCCTGTACCAATCATCCACAAAAAAGAAGAAATAGATGAAGCAATAAGCAATTTAACAAGCCAAATTAAAAAAGCACTAGAAGCAGTCACCAAAACCACAACCAACCACCCATCCGGTCGGCTTCCAGAAAACATAATGGACCTCATCAGAACAAAAAACAAAGCCAGGAAAAGATACCACAACACAAGAGCCCCACAGGACAAGAAAACTCTGAACAAGTTGAACAACCAAGTCAGAAAAGCACTTTAAATCCACAGGAACCAGGATTGGGACAATAAACTATCATCACTCAACCCAGAAGATCACACAATATGGAAATTTCTGAAGATTCTGCGCACTAAACACAATCGCCTACCGCCCATGCAAACTGCTCATGGAACGGCGCACACTGATAAAGAAAAAGCAGAAGCAATAGCAGAAAAACCTAGAAAAACAATGCAGCCCATCATATGATAATATAAACATCACCCACATATATAAAGTCCACCAGCAAGTCAAGCGTACCTGAAGTCAGTCCGAAGACAAACCAGCCAGCATCACCCCCACTACTACAGTTGAAATAACCAACATCATAAAACATCTAAACAACAAAAAAGCTCCAGGGCCAGATGGAATTACTAACAGAATCATCAAATTACTTCCTAGAAAGGCTATTATGCACCTGGTTAACATAACCAATGCAATATTGAGGATACAACACTTCCCCTCTGCATGGAAAACAGCAGACATCATACCAATAAAAAAGCCAGGAAACAATCCGCAACTTCCGCAAAGCTACCGTCCAATTAGCCTGCCTTCCAACCTGGGAAAGATTGCTGAAAAAATTACCCTTTCAAGACTACAAGAAAAATTAGACCAAATAGGAATAATTCCAAACGAATAATTCGGCTTCCGCCGTATGCACAGCACAGTGCAACAAATACACCGACTAGTGGAGCATATCACTCAAGGATACAACTGGAACCTTCACACAGCTGCAGTTTTTCTGGATATTGCCAAGGCCTTTGATAAGGTATGGCATCACGGATTACTCTATAAACTCACTCAGGCCAACATTCCAACAAACTTTACCCGTCCGATAAAATCATACCTCACTGACAGATCCATGCAGATAAAAATAAATGGCACCATCTCAACTAGGCGCAAAATCCTGGCAGGAGTACCACAGGGATCTCTTTTGGCTCCTTTACTTTTCACAATCTACGTGGCAGACATTCCACAGAACCTGAGGACTACCATCACAGCCCTATATGCTGACGACACAGCCATAATGACAAGATCTCTCCGCCCACACCTGGCGATCAGTCGTCTCCAGGATACTATCACAAAGCTAGAGAAATGGTTCTCCAACTGGAGGATACAAGTAAACCCCGTCAAAAGCTCAGCTATACTGTTCACCAGACGCAAAGCCTTCATCCAAGATGATATTGAACTTCTCGGAAAAAAGATACCATGGCAGACAGAAGCCAAATACCTTGGAGTACAGCTAGACAAAAAGCTAAATTTCAACAGCCATATCAAGCTCATAGGCGCAAAGACATCCAGAACCATAGCCCAACTCTATCCCCTGATCAATCGCAACAGCAAATTGGATAAACGCAACACGCTGTTAATATATAAGATGATAATTCGACCAGTAATCACATATGCATCCCCGGCATGGAGTCACACATCCAAATCTAACATCCGGAAATTACAGAGGATACAAAACAAATGCCTGCGGATGATCTTAGACGCCCCATGGTTCGTCAGAAACACGCAGATCCACAGAGAAACCAGAACCCCTGACATCCGTTCTCTCCTTCATGACCATGCGGAAAAGTTCTTCAGCAAGGCACACTCTCATCCCAACCTACTAATCAGACAAGCTTCCAGTTATAGTGAACATGACTATCAAAAACACAAAAGACCCAAGGCAATCCTGCTTTCAGCAGAACAGAGCTAACTCCATAGTTCACAAAGTGCGAGCATAAGTCTCACAACCTCCCCCATCAAGCTTCTCCACACAGATAAAGGGGAAAATAAAAAGCATTTTATGCTTCACCCAGCAAGCCAGTAACGTTGTTGTTGTTGCGAAATGCGCTGACAATGCTGTGGCCAATGAAGTTCTAACTGAGGCTCGGCTATTGCTGTTACCCCCCCCCCTGCCATGATCATAGCTTCAATAGCTGAATAACAACTTATCCCTACACTGTCCTCTATGGATAACGGGGAATATAAAAAGCATTCTTCCTTCGCCCCTTTAAACCAGTCCTTATCCTTATAAGGAGCGAAATGCCCTCTCAGTGGTCGAAGGTGGGAGAGGAATCGACCGATGCGGAGCATTGCCTCTTGCATGATCAGAGCTTTAATAGCTCAATAACACCTTATCCCTACACTGTCATCTACAGATAACGGGGAAGATGAAAAGCATTCTTGCTTCGCCCCTTTAAGCCAGTCCTTATAAGGCGAAATGCCTAAAATTTTATGAGAAAATATAATTTCGTGAATGTCAATGAGAGAGGATTTGAAGATTTTCTTTTCTATAAATAAGGAAAAAAATTACCTTGCTAACATTTAAGTTAAAAATGTATTAGAAATTCACCAAATAATAATTTAAAGATTAGTATTTAAGAAAGACAATTTGATATTCTTAAAGTTTCGGTGATTTTTATAGTGAACATTTGTCAAATAACAAACACATTCGCTATTGACTAAATCGTGGAATGTTTGGGAATTGCTGTTCGAATTAGAGAAGATCGATATACAGAAGGAAGAAATGTAGAGAAAATAAAAGGTACTAACATTATTACCAAGTTTGCATTTAAGGATGGATCCATTATCTCAAGTAATGTGTGATCAGAGAGAAAATCTGACATGCATTCCGGGTGGAAAAGATAAAAGACAGGAGTTCACCTCTTTAACAAATCTGATCAACAGTAATTACTTAGAATTCCCAAACATTCTCCACGGAATGCATCCAAATGTGGATGACATTTGAAAGAAAATTCCCGTTTATTAAGATTGGCGGAATTCGTGCTTATTAACAAATTTTATTAGTATTAGGTAAAAGACTTCTTAGTTGAGTGGTTGCAGTGTAGCGTAGAAGTAGATTGTTAATAGTTTTCTCCATTGATTTAGGAAGAATTGAAGTGAAATTATTCGAATAATTATTTAAAAGTAAATATTTATCGAATTATTAAGAATAAGCTGGATATCTAAGTTACATTTAATTTTCCTACTACATGATGCATACTAGTGGGACCACAAGGGAATAAAAACGACACAAGAAGACGTTTTTGGTATCTAAAACTTTTCTGGTGTCTTCTTAGAAAGAAAACTCAAAGGAAGAATTAAATATCGTGAGTTTAGAATAGAATACTTACCGGAACCATAACCACAAAAATTGCAGGATGTACAAAAAAATGTTTAACATGGCCATCGATGTATCTGCTTTAACAAAACTGGTTGTAAAATGGGGCAAAAGTTATGGACTATAACTTCTTAAGGTACAAGAAAGTATCTAATTTTTATTTTCGATCCTAATCCAAATTTGGATCAGGATTGAAAATAATAATCTAAGTAATGATATTAAAAAATCACGAAGATTGTTTCATTGAATTCATTATTATTGCCTTTCTTGTTGCTTTATTGAAGAAGAAATTGGAATTAAAATTGTAATATGAAATGCTTAGAGGACAAATTCTTGTAAACATGAGGAGAGTTTACGAAAAATTGTTGTTGATAGGAATTCATCGACATTGATGCAGCATTTTACCTGCTGGATCAGTGCAGTTGGGGAAAAAGGTCAGTTGGAATTGTAAATATTAAAATGTTTAGGATATCATTAGAAGGAAATTTTGACTAAAGAAAGTCAACATTTAAAAACAAAGGAAATCAAAAATTTTCGAAATGATTGGTGACATTAAGAGATCGATGGAGACAGAAAATGAATTTGATACAATGAGGAAAAGAGTGCATTTATATTTCAGTATTCCGTCTTAGCAAAAGTCCACGGAATGACTTTTGAAAGCCGTACCCTTGAAAGAGGTAATGTTGACTCTTTCCAATTCTTCGAGGATGAAGAAATGAAGCGACTCAACGATTCCTTTCTATTCCAAAAAGAAATGCAACTCAGAAAAAAAAAAAAAAGAAAAGAAAAGAAAGAAAGAAAAATTATTTCGATAAGGACAATTTCTCTGTTCTTTAGCAATATTTGGCAGTTTCGAATTTAGTTGTAGCTGGATGTTTGGGAAAGTCTTTAGGTGGTAGGTGATTGTCGTCTCTCAATGTGACGAAACATCCTACCTATTGGAGGACTGAAGTGTCTTGTTTGGTCAGTTTTTAAAATATGATATAAAATTTAGAAGAAAGAATAAAACTGAAGATGCTAATATGGAAGAGCAATGCAGATGGAAATGTTTGTCAAAAAGTACGGTACTTACCAAATAATTCGCATTTCTTTATGTTACTCATAATTTTAAATTAAAAATATATCAACCTAAAGTTATTTTTAAAAAAGTAATAAAATCTATTATATTTAAACGAAAAAAAAATCTATAATTTAACCAATTAGTAGAATTTTTAATTTCCTTTCAAATTATTAAACATTTTACTGAATCTCCGGTTAATTAATAATTGATTTTCTCTTTGGTTTCATAGCTAGCCGTATGGTAGTAATTAATATTCACTTAAACGGTATTCCATAACACATAATTAAGTGTAACTTGCGTGCTGTAATAGCCTAATGCTCGCTGTTCTTAATAGAAACCCAAGGATGCCATCTTAATTTAGAAAACATTCATAGAGTCTCCGCATATTCATTAAAAAATTGTTTTTTTTTTAAATTAAGACGACTATTTTCTCTATTATATTAGATGGAGATATATATTTTTTGATTATATATATACATGATTATAAATTTTTCAAAAAATCAACAAAAAGAAACAAAACATTTTTTTTAAAAATCAATAAAAAAACGAATAGAAACAGAATCTGAAAAATTAGATTGCACGATTAATATTAATAGAAAGGATTTCATCCTATTATTAAATATTGCGACAAAAAAAAGTTTTAAAACATAGAAAATAGATACAAAATGTAATTAAAGTTAACATAATTATGGCAGCCTAAGGCGTAAGAGACACCATTAATTAAATAACTTTTGATTTTTATTTCTGATTGTGAAATGTCGAGAATAAAAGCAGTTAAAATTTAATAAACTTGATGAGCCGTTGCCATTCTTTTTTTGACTCCAGATGTCGCTAGGTAAACAACAGCTTATGTTTATTCAGAAATATTCATTGACGCTCACAGTAAACCACTAGTCTGTTCGGTGACGTTGAATCACATGTCAGATATTACAGCTGACGCTTTTAACTCGTGCGCATCACGCTTTGTCGTCTAGCTAATACGCAGACTCCAATAAAATAATGCACGAAATATCATTTAATACGTCTGTTGATTGAAGACTACCAACTTAAAATCGTCGAGAGGAATATGCTGGGAAAATTATAAACTGCAATGCCAAGTCTGCAAACAATTACTTTTAATTATGCTTATGACATATTCAATGAATAAATGTTTTACTTTATTTCACGATGTGTGGGTTTAAAATAATATGAGCGCTATGTTGAAATAAAACCTCTTGGCATCGTTCCTTCTCAACAAGGGTCCACACTTTAATTAAAACTTAAGTTGCAAAGAAGTATTTTATTTTTCTAAGCATATTTTCCCCTTCCTGCTTAAAATATTTGGCAGTTGTAACCCCGCTAGAGTGATTAGGTGAACTGAAGTCTGTACGAATATTCATTCCCATTTGTTGCCGCGAGGTGTTCTCTAAGCACAGTAATGTTAGCAAGTGACATGTCGGAAGTACGGAAGCGATTCAAAATTACTGGTGCTAGATGCGGGTCATTTGTGGTGTCACACAAAGCCATAATTCAAGTACTTAATGTTTCCCTTGAGCTTTACCTGACAAGACCAACTAATCTCTCCCCTCATTTTACTTCGTAATGATGAAGAAGTTGATGCGTTAATTTGTATTACCCTCTGACCTGGTGTCCGGTTACGCTTACATTTTAAATCCTTGTAATCCAGGTTCGGGTAATAGGTTAGGTACACGTTGCTTAAAAGTTAACACTTAGTAAGGAAGAGACGTATAGATATTCATCAGCACAGAAACCTCACGACTTTCAAATAAGGTCCGTTAGATCCAAAAAAGGAAAGCTAATTGCATTTTAAAGCACTTACTAGTCAAAGACTATATTTAAGAAGGAGGGAAGAAATGAAAGAAGAAACGTCTTATATTATACATTTGACTAAGCCTTGATTTCACTTATGTATTCATATTCATATAAGATACTTGCATCACATTATTAAAACTATTACTCTCTGGGTTTCAGCGAGATCAATATGTATCAACAATTAAGCATCACTTGATTAAAAAAAAAAATCAAGTAATAGAAGTTAACAACAAATGTAGTACTATACTATATACTATATTATATTATAAGCATCACTTGATTAAAAAAAAAATCAAGTAATAGAAGTTAACAACAAATGTAGTACTATACTATATTATTACATGTAAATCCCCGATTTATATAAAACGTTATAATAAATAAAGCAACACTTTCTTTACACTCTGACATTTGCCCATTACTAGAGTATACACTGTTTCACATTCTATTATATGAAAGGTGTTTGATGTTATATTATATTATATTAAGTTATGTCAAAGTGTTTAAATCTAGACTAATAAATTGATAGTGTGTATTTATGAAAATTTTAATTTTTAATTTATTTTTATATTTTATTATAATAAATGCTTTAAATTCGGTGGAGAACAAAGATAAGATTATTTACATCTGCTACCAAAGAAGATGCTCTTATAAGGAAATTTAACGACATCCTAATTAATCACAAAGAAAAAATTTTAAATATTATTTCAAAATGTTTGTAACTTATTTTACTAGTGAATTTTTCTAATTGTTTGAACCATTTCCAATGGCATAGCATCTATTTTTGTCCAAATAGAAGCGTTTCTTGCGTATTCTATTACACACGAAAAGCATCTATTGCAAAGAAAAAAAAACAATAAACAGTCCGTTTCAACTGGCTATTGGCATTCTCATCAGGCTCGAAATAAGGTCATGTCCAGCACATTACGTTTCTTGAAGAAAGAAAATAAATAAATGGCTCATATAGAAAGAGATGCTGTTTCAAAGCATCTCGATAAATTCATTGCACTGGAACCTATTTTCTTTTTTCGCTGGAAACAGATTTACTGTTATCATGTTGATTTTATTGTTTTAATATTTACTGAAATAGACTCTTGTTTATTGTGATCAAAGACATTATCTTATTCTTACTAAATTTGATATGAAAACTATGTGTTGTCTTTTCTCTTGTTGATTATTAATTTCATGGATCTTAATATACTTTTACAATTTTTTTTTCAAAGTGCTCTTCTTTATTCTTGTAGTTAAGCAAACTATTTTTTATTTATCAATGTATTAATTAAAATGAATGACATAAAGGACTAATCCACATTTGCTTAAGGACGTGAAATCCTTCCTTATAAGGACTGGCTTAAAAGGGCGAAGCAAGAATGCTTTTCATCTTCCCCGTTATCTGTGGAGGATAGAGGACAGTGTAGGGATAAGGTGTTATTGAGCTATTAAAGCTCTGATCATGGCAGGAGAGTAACAGCAATATAGCCGAGCCTCAGTGAGAACTTCATTGGCTACAGCATTGCCATCCATTACCCTCCAAGGTTATTGGATCGAATGAATCAATCACCGCATCTCACGGTCGATTGATTGAAATCCCTTTCAATATTTATGTACATATATTAATATTATATCAAAGAAATTTTGGTGTATTTTAAATTAAATATTAAATTATAGAAATAACTATTAAAATTTTAATATTAAGCAATATTGAAGAAAATATTCTAGATTAATCAATATTTTATATTAAATATATAAAAACATCCAAATTTTCTATATTTGTAGATTCATAATACCCTTTATTTTACATCATATTGACGCCTATACTATATGTTTTTATTATTTGAACTAAATTATTATTTTTTCATGTAGGCTGATATTTTTTTATTATTGCAGTGTAACGAACTGCTATTTCTCTGTTATAACCTAACGACTGTTGCCTCAGATAGATTAGGATATAATTATTACACCACACTCACATAATTTTCATGACACAAATAATGAAATTGATTTTCGGGCTATTCTTGTTAGTTTCCAATGTTATTAGAAGGTCCAAAGGAAATACCAGAGAATGTTTTCATTAACGTGACCTTCTAAAAGTCCCCAAGTCTCCAAGGTAACTAAAGATTGCCTTAGAAGATAAGGAAACTATTACAAACGTTTCGGAGTAAGATCAGGACAAGTGAATGGGATGTTAGAATCTTATTTACACCTTCTCGTTTGTAGGTAAGGGCGACAATAGACGGATCACTTCCTCTAGTGTCGTAATTAAAAGTGATGCAAGTTTTCCTCCCTTTGGAGTACTTTGTCTGTCTCAATGTGTTCAGTCTCTTCCACACGTCACTACCTAATTCGGCAGAGACCATAAAAGACACCGCAGATGCGCTCTGTGTAGATGGTCGCTTATCGTTCAAGCTCTGAAAACTACACTTGTGTAATTTGTTTACCAGAAGTTAGAGGTCGCTGGGGAGTTTTCGCTCTGTTAACTTAGCGTCATGACTGATGACGTACTTCATGTACAGACTAATGCACAGCACCTTCGAGTGGCACAACGAGGGAGGGGGGGGGAGGAAACGGAAAGAAAGGTTGACGAGGGAGAGTAAGATAGAGGAGAGAAGTATGATGCCAAAAAAAAAAAAAAAAAAGAACAGAATAGAAAGAAAGTGAAATTGAAGATAAATGTAAAGGGATGAATGATTTTTATCATTAATATGAAAGGAGAAGAAAATAATAATTGAATTTCATAAAAAAAAAAAAAACAGGCGTTGTTTTCGGATACGTGTTACTCTCGCAATTTAAACAGCGAGAAGTATCTCGCACATGTTTATAATCTCGTTTAGATAGTCGTATTGTCCTAAAAGAGAGATTGAAATGCGAATGTCTATAGATTTAAATGTAAATTTCCTATAGACTATAAAACAAAACATTTTTCTTATAAAATCTATAAATAATTAAAAATAATTCTAATTCATAATTAATTAGTGATAATATACCATTTTAATTTTTAAATACAAAAACTACATATTTATAGTAGCTGCATCAAATGTGAGTTGAGTCCGAGGGTAACAAATGGCAGTGCTGTAGACAATGAAGTTTTAACTAAGGCTCCGCCGTGACTAGAGCTTTTAGCTCAATAACACCCCATCCACGCAGATTTTCTTCAATCAGATGAAGGGATAAAGAGCCAAGGACTCAGTCCATCTTCCAAAAAAAAAAAAAAAAAGTGAGTTGAATAAGATGAGGGCTAATTTAAACTACAGAGTGAAAAACAAAGATGTGAGATTAGTGTCCCACATTCGACATTTTTCTTTGACTGGACAATCTTCTCATCTAATTACGAACTAGTCCATTAACGAAAATTTAATAGTCACAAAGTAATGAGATAAACAGCAGAAGAAAGGAGGATGCTCAGTAGTAGGGGTGGCACTCTGAACCAGATCAAGATAAAATAAGGAATCATGACATGATTAGTTGTTCATTTGTGACGTCATTGTTTGCAACGTCATGTGTTTGGAATTTCCCTGGGGGCATATGTGTCAGTGACGTCAGTTCTTGTGTTTTCGTTCGCATATATTCAATTATGGGTGATGTTAGAGATAAGGATTCGTGTCGTGATTGGTGGTGCACTTCTGATCAGATCAAGATAAGATAACATAAGGAATCGTGTCGTGGGTGTGTGTCGTTTTCAGATGTAGATAAGTGACATCATTTGTTAGTTGTAAATAAGTGACGTTATTGTTTTGAATGGAAAAGGAAGATATATTAGTGGATAAGGATTCGTGTCGTGAATGGTGGGACACTTCTAACTAGATCAAGATAAGATAAGGAATCATGACGTGATGTTTGTTATTATCAGATGTAGATAAATGATGTAATTTGTTAGTTGTAAGTGACGTAATTTGTTTGTTATAAATAAGTGACGTTATTGTTTTGAATGGAAAAGAGAGATGTCGTAATTGGTGGGACACTATGAACCAAATAGGGGTAGGATGAAAGGGGAGGCGACATCAGTATCTTGGATGTGTATTTTTATGAGTTGTAGATAAGTAAATGGTTTGCGTATGGCATTATGGGTGATGGATAGTGATAAGATAAATTTTGGAATGTTTGGAATTTCGCTTCCCCCTCCCTTCTGTCAGGGACATCACGTGGTGTGTTTGGTTCACATATAGCATTGTGGGTGTTATTTAGAGATAAGCAATCGTGATGTTATCTGTTTGGAAATTTCTGGGGAACATATGTCTCTTTGTGATATCACATGGTGTTTTGGTTTGCCTATGGAATTGGGGGCAATGTTTTAGAGATAAGATATCATGGAATTTTTCCAGCATGACACACATCCATCATTGTCGTCATGTTTTGTCTTTGGTTGTCTATAGATGGTTGTACTAATTTTCCAATACATTTTGGGGTATTTCTTTCCTGATAAGGGTGGGAATTCTTAGAGTAGAGTCATGATTGTGGCAGTGATTAGGCTTTTCTGAATAATTTAATTATATGCTGGTGTCCCTCAAACACACACACACATACATTAGACATGAAAAGTCGCTAATATATCCATGTTGATACTCTAATATGTACCCTATGATTATTCTTATGTAAAAAAAACATTCAGTATTAGAATTACGCTTACCAAAACATACGAACAGTGATTATTGAAATTACAATTATCAATTGTTATGTTTAAGTTAAAAAAAAAGTAACTTACATTTCTTTCCAGAAGGGGAACATCTTGGTACTATCTAGGTTTTCTGAATATTCCAAATTGTTGATTTTTAACATATATTCACAGCACAGAACACAAACACACATCTGAAAATGCAGTTGACTTTTTCATTATAGGTTACTGGGGATAACATATATTTACAGCACAAAAACACACAAAACATAGGAGTTGAATGATAGTTCTGTAAATAACCAGAAAATATAGTTGACACATCGTTTAGATTACCACCTGTTTGTTTCTGTTCGTTTTCTTGGAGATGACTCATTAATCTCCGGTCTTAGGTTTAAGTTCTCTTTTCAGACTCAATGGAACTATAGTTACTCATTTTGAATACAACTAATCACATCCTGTATTAGATGATGTTCAAAAAGTATAATTTCCCACATTTTTTTCCCGCGCTTCTGGAGCTTCTTTGATTACCGACATCGTGGAAGAAAAGTAAACTCAGTGCTTGCCTTTCTGTTAATCTCATTTATTTCCAGTATTAGTCTGTAGTTTAGTCTGTTTGATCTGTATTAATCACATCCTGTTATATATGAGTTGTGGTATTGTTCAAAAGGTATCATTTTTCCATGGTTGGATGTTTCTGAAACACTTACACATGACTAAGTGATTAGCATTCACATGATTGTGATGACACATATCCTAAACTTATTCATTCCTGATTAAGGATTTTATACACTTATTTTTTTCAAGTAGATGGATTGTTTGTTTGTTTATATTTTGTGTAGCTAGGAAACTGGAATTTATTTCAAATGAATATTAGCTCTGTAATATATATTTTGTTAATTTCTATGTTACCTTTTATTTGACTGTAATATTACTAACAAATTGTATTTACTGAATTTAACATACAGCAATTAAATAAAGTGAAAAAGACCGTATTTTTTTTTCTTATTCTTCTGCTTTAACATTTGCGCCGATGTTCATAGTGTAATGATTTGCCACTGGTGCCACTGGTGCTTACCTGTAATTCATGTGATTTTTCTCCATGTGACATTTCAAAACAAGTTGAACTATGGTTTTTACATAGTTCAATTATGTAAAACTGGTTTCTGTTAGTCCTAATTGACTGTTGTCCTCTCAGCCTGACATTTATTTCACAGAAGGGATATTTATATATATATTTTAACACAATTATTATATTAGATATTCTTTCCAATACAAATAAATAATTATTTATTCTTATTTCAAACGAAAATTAGCTCAGAAAGAAAGAAAGAAAGAAAAAAATGTTTACCCTCAAATAAATATTTATGATCACAGCAAATAAGAAATTCATCAGCTTCTTCAAAGTTTTGAAATTCATGCAAATATTGTTTCCATCATTTGGTATCATTTAAATGAAGAACAGGTTTGACTATTAAGTTCGTTAATGTTTTTTATTATTTTCTCTTCCAATGACGAGTATTATTTGAGATATGCATGTTGATTCATTTGATTTTATCTGCACACTATGATACCTTTTTTCTACAGCAATCTTTTTAAGAGTTTTAGTAATGTGTTGGTTTAAAATATCTAATGGCTCTCTGTAAAATAAACAAATTCTAACAGTATTGTGACTTTTCAGGTGAAATCTTCTCCACTAAAATTCTGGCTATTAATTTAATACCCGATTCCTTTTGTTCCAAGAGTTGACAGTTTCTTGAAATATTTGAGGGTGTGCATGAACACATAAGACTTTTAATTCACTCAGTCAAAAAAAAAAGTCTCTGGTTGGTTTGTGGCATGAAATTTCACAAGGAAAAAAAATGTTATGGTCTTACTTAAATTTGTATAACACATCAACGACACCCAATTTGTTCATTTAAATTTACACATTTTATTTGAGTGAAATATTATTTACAAATTGTATTTACTGGAATCTAACATACAGAAAATAAATAAAGTGAAAAATACATCTATTTTTTGTTCCTTAATCTTCTACTTCTTATTGTTAAAATTGCACTGTTGTTCAAAGGTTCTTCCCATGCTTGTGGAACAGCCATCATGTGGTTTTTGACAATGTGACTCTCATCTGAAAGTTAATTTTCATTTGGTGATCATTGGAAATTTATTACTGTAGTAAAATTAAGGGTTTCATATTTATTTTTTTGAAACCAATATATATATATATATATATATATATACTTCTGAGCATTATTAAATGCACAGAATCTTTCATTATGTTTCCAAAAGCATTTAAAAGTACATGTTATGTTTTCACGTTTTGGACATCCAATTTCATTTAAATCAAGAACAGGCCTCCCTATAAATCTCGTTAATGTTTTTGATTTTTCTCTCCCCTTTGGCGAGTAATATTTGATATTTGCATGTTGATTCTATCATCCAATCTCTTAGTTTGTCCAGAGATAGTGAACCAATTTCCCACTTCAGCTGATGGTTATATTTTATTAACCAAGAATTCTGTTTTTTAACTCTTTCAGGTAATTCTTTCCAACTACAAGGTGATTTTGTCAATACATATCTTACAATAATTCCATCAATTATACCAATGATAACCGAAAATTCGTATTTTTCACCCATTTTGACGTTATCAAATGAACAACCAATCACGTCACGATTCCTTATCTTATCTTGATCTGGTTATTAGTGCCTGGTATACTACTCTTATCTTGATCTTGATCTGGTTAAAAGTGTCCCACCAATCACGACACGAATCCTTACCCACTAATATATCTCCCTTTTCAATTCAAAACAATAATGTCACTTATCTACATCTGAAAACAACACACACCCACGACACGATTCCTTATCTTATCTTGATCTAGTCAGAAGTGCACCACCAATGACGACACGAATCTTTATCTCTACCATCACCCATAATTCCATACACGAACCAAAACACAAGAACTGATGCCACAAGGATCTGTTCTTGGACCACTGCTGTTTAATTTGTTCATAAATGATATAGGAAATGATCTGAGAGGAACAGTTCATTTGTTTGCGGATGATGCGAAGTTGGGCAGGGCAATAGTGAATGCAGATGACGTCAAAATTTTGCAGGATGATTTGGATAGATTGGAGGTCTGGGCTAAGGAGAATGGATGTCAGTTTAATGTGGCAAAATGTAAGGTTATGCATTTTGGGGTGAAAAGATTGGCGGCAGTTTACTGCATTGGCGGAACCCTGCTCCAGGAAATTGATGAGGCACGAGATTTAGGAGTGTTGGTAGATAAGGAATTGAAATTTAGGGGACACATTGCAAAAGTGACCAAAACAGCTCATCAAATCACTTGGTTGCTGAAGAATACGTTGACAAGCAGGTTATTGTTCCTCTGTATCGAGCCTTGATAAGACCCCATCTAGACTACTGTGCTCAGATTTGGTCACCTAGGTTTCTTCTTGATGGGGAGGAGGTGGAGAGGATCCAGAGGCGAGTGACCAAGATGATAGCAGGTCTGTGGAATGAACCGTATGAGAACAGGTTGAGGATTTGTGGGTTGCAAAAATTGGTTGATAGGCGGAGGAGGGGAGATATGATTGAGACATTCAAATTACTGAAGGGTTTCTATAAAATTAATTCAGAAGATATTTTTGAGAACAGGGCTAGTTTTGGGAGGACTAGGGGGCATCCATGGAAACTGGGCAAAAGTGTGGTTAGTAAAGGTGTTAGAGCTGGGTTCTTTACTTTTAGAGTAGTGAATGAGTGGAATGCGCTCCCTGAGTCTGTGGTGGATGCTGTGACAGTGAATGAGTTTAAGGCGAGGTATGATAGATACTGTATGAATGTCAAATAGTTGTGATGAATATGATTTGGGGCCACCCTCGATGAGTCTAATGACTCCCTGGAGTTGCCCGTAATAATAGTAATAATAATAATAGTAATACATATGCCCCTAAGGAAATTCTAAACAAACCAAACACATGACATCACAAAACAATGACGTCATCAAATGAACAACCAATCACGTCACGCGATTCCTTATCTTATCTTAATCTTGATCTGGTTCAGAGTGCCAGATTAATTTACTACTACTATCAGCTCAAACCCAAATTTAATAACTGAAATTAATTTCTGCATCGTCAAAATTTGGAATTTTCTTAGAATAAATACTTTTACTAGTCTCGCAGTTATACAAACATGTTTACTAAAAACGATGAAATTTCTTATATTAAAAAACGCATTACAAACATGTTGGGAGAAAAAATAGAAAAATTGTATAGGTCGAACGAGCATAGCACGTTGTAATTGTCAGTGAAACTGAAGTCGCTATTCTTATACTAAACTGCACTTGTTTAAACCTATCCGAGGTATCGCCTGAATGCTTTCAGAGAATACAATCAATGAAGGGATAAAAAAAAAAAATGAAAATGAAAAAAAAAACAAAAACTCTTGAACTTCGTGTGTATGATTTCAGCATAATAACGTATTATTGAAAAAGAAAGAAAAACTGTGGTTCATTTGTCCCCGGCGAAGTCTAAAGCTGTGCTTTCAAAAAGCTGAGATGTTTTACAACTTTCATCTGTTCGAAGAGTGCTAGCTCAACTGAATTCAGAACCCAGGTGCATCCGCACATTCCGATAAATCAATACAGCCCTTGCAATACTTTTTACAAAGTCCCGGTTTGATATAAAAGCCTAAAATATTAATTATGCTAATCGAATTCCTCGTTTGTGATTGTTTGTACGTCTAGCAGTAATGACTCGTACTAAGAATTTTTAAACATTACTTCAAAAACTCCGAAGAATGCATCAAGTAACTTAAAATTTAAATATTCCTTTTTTTCGATACTCAAAAGAAACCCCTAGATCCTCGAGGGTTTTTCTCCAGAGACGAAAAATAAGCACAGACTTGTCTTTTCCACTTATACGACTTCACCCCCCCCCCCTCACCTACGGAAGAGAAGCAACTTTACTTCGCATTCTCTAATTATACTCCTGACCCCAGTAGCAAGCTGTAATTCGACAACTTCCAGACACGGTTATTTTTCAAGGAAAAAAAAAAGTTTCTTAATTTTCTTCAGAAATACTAAATAAGGTTTTTAAGAAATACAAATGATGTCAAAAAAGTCATTTTCCTAATGTCTTCCTTGCGAATGCAGAACTTCAGCAATTACTGTTATTATACTTTACATCTACTGTTCTGAAAAGTTGGACCGTACGCTGTTGTTAATGGCTTCTAGTTTATCTGCTTGTATTTAGCTCTTGTATGAATAATATCGTGACCACGTTCACAGTATCGTAGTAACTTTTACACGTGCGGTATCGTATTATTTATTTTATGCGTACTTCAGTTTTTCAAACATACATACCATATAGGATTTATATAGCATTTTAGTTATATTTTTAAGGCTTTCTTAAAATAAACTATTTAATGTTAAATATTGCATTTTAATGCTGCCTTAAATAATATTGTATTTTTGAGGGAGGGAGGGGATTATTAAATATAATGAAATAATAACACATATGAATGGATTGTAAAATAATAATAAAATTAATAGTTAAATAATATTGCATCTTTAAAACGGATTATAAAAAAGATCCGCTTTGTTTGCATTATTAAATAATAATAACAGAAGCCCATTGCGCCATATTTTGTTGAATGCTTTGGCAATGTCCAGGAAGATCGCCCACGTGTGCTGCTTCCAGTTGAATCCTGCGCTAATGTTTTCCACGACTCTGAGAACTTGTTGTTCTGTGGAGTGGTTCTCATGGAATTCAAATTACTCATTATTAATGAGTAACTCGGATATATAATGTGCATTACAATAGTTTTACGTGGCAGGTATTTGATGATTTTGTTAGAAATTCCATCTGGGCCTTGTGCTTTCCTATTCTTAAGTTTGGTGATGATTTAACGGACCTCATCAGGTAATGTCAGTTGAATGGGGTTTACGTACTCTATGCGTTTTAGCTTGAAGTCTAGACCATGAAAGCAGTTTGGACTACACTGCTTCTCTAGTCTGTCGGCAAATGCTTCAACTTTGTCTACGTCATGGTAAACAACCCGACTTAAGTACATCAGGAAGCCCTTCCACATTGTAGGACGTGGGTTCTGGAGGTCCTATGATCACTGTGATTTTGGTGGCAGCAAAATCATTGACGGTTCTACGGTTTCTGCTGTAGTTCTGCTGTTCCAGGTTGTGTGCTTGGCATTTAGGTCTCCTGCTTCTAGCACTGCTTCGTTTGTGTCTAGAAGTTCAGTCAAGTCTTCTTCCAGTAACTGTTTGCATGGAGAGTTATATAGGGAGTATATTTTTAAGTAACCGTTTATGTGCACTTTGTTCCTTCGCTCCAGTGATTTCTATGCTGGTGGTGGCAGGATTTACAATTTCATTGTGTTCTATGTTGAGTTTGACAAATATGTCTGTGTTCCCCCCCCCCCTTCCGCCCCATCATTAGGTCAGTCATTTCGGTATAGAACATCATTTCTATACCGAAATGACAGACCTAGCGCCGTCGGATGGTCGAAGGTGCATTTCGTTTACAAATATTACCTCTACATTATAACGTGATGTAAAATTCTTGTAGTACGCGCATTTTGTTTCCTAGACCATTGGCATTCCAGAACACAATCTGTAGAGACTCGGATCTTTCACGTTTACAAACCATCAACTAGTGTTGTAAGAACTGTTTGTGTGTATCGCACCAACATCTGTGTGGTTTGCTTTGCTGAACTCGATTAACATTTCTCCCAGAGGAGCTGTTACGACTACAGCTTTGCAGGATTTGGTTGGGGCATTGGGGTTGAATTTTTCCTGCAGGTTTTGAATCTACTACTTCTGCAAAGGCACGTGTTTCGATGGTTTGTTTTGCCGTTGGAGGATTATAATCATTTGCTATGGGCACCCGTGGAGTTGTTGATGGGGCTCTTAGGTTTTTCTTTTGTGGTTTTTTAGTTGGTCAAATATTACTTGCATCCTATGTAGTTGGCACGTTTAACTAGCTCTGTTTTGATTTTTGTTTGCAGGAAAGTGTGCGCAGTTTTCTTTGCATTTCACCAGCGGAAGCCGGCCTTGGAGCAACCGGCCTTGCGAGTAGTCGAATTTCTGACAAAATGGCAGCATTGTCCAGTTGATGCCTTTCGTGGTAATAGTTCTGGTTTTATAGGCAAATCGCAACTGTTTTCTGGTCGTACATTTCTCGCTACTGTTTGAGAGAGATTGGCCGTTTATCTGCTCAAATCATACGACTAACTTTAATAGGGTTTAGTGCGGGGTTTTGGAGGCTTCTTATGACTTGTTCAGTGGTGTCGGCTTCTGTAATACCTCTCAGTACCACCTTGAAGTCTTTTTCGCTTTTTTAAAGCGAACGTATGGTATTGGACGTTTTTATCATCTAAAAGCTTAATGAGTGCGCGGTAATCTCTGGTAGTATTCAGACCCCCCCCCCCTCGTCCGTGTTCCTGGCTTTCGTAAAATTTATTTTATGGTTTTTCAGGACCACGATCACTTCCGTCCATTGTTCCTTGACTCTCAGGAGGAACTTTTACCTTACGTTAGTTTGTCCTGCTTCCATAAGGATTGCAGTTTCGTTTTAATGTTGATTCCTGGGGCGTTTTTTCTTTCTGACTTCATAGAACCGTCTTGTTCTTCAGCTGTTTCCTGATATAAATATGAGCCAAATTGTGAATACAGAGTCTGGGACTCTCGTCTGTTGTCGATGATCGGAGTGGTCGTTGACTTCACAAGCTCAATGCGGAGACGATCTCCGCCATTTCATTTGCAAGAAGTCATAAAAACTTCTGAATTGTGCAAACGTCTGCTCCAACTCAAGACTTTATCACTCAGGATCGCCTATTTAAAGTTCGTAGAGCAATCCTAAATTCTACGTTAAGCGAAGTGATAGGAAAAAAAAGAAAAATAGAATAAATCTAGTAACTAGCTGGTACTTACCTCCGGAGAAGCCTCGAACCCAAAATCACTAAAGACGGGATGAATAAATCTCAGTTTGTCATCTTGGTGATGAGCCACCTCAAGATCTCAGCACGCTTGATCAAATTAAATCAACTAATCATATTAAAACATCGAATTCTTACTCCAATATTTAATTTTTTTTTCTTTTTTGTTAGATGTATGAAGCAAAAATGCTTTTCATATTCCCCGTTATCTGTAAAGAAAATGTATGGATAGAGTAATATAGGGCTATAAGCTCTGAACATGGCAGGAGGGTAACAGCAATAGCCGAGCCTCAGTTAAAACTTCATTAGCTACAGCATTGCCATCCATTACTCTCCCTGGGTATCCATTTTAGTCGCGTCGTACGACATGCATGGGCTACATTGGTGCTGGTATGTAAATAAAGCCCTTTCTAAAAATTAAGGCGATCCCCGGAACCAGTCCTGACGAGTGGCCGAAAGATCGTCCAACTCAGCATTAGTTCCATTCAGTGACGGGCCCCTCAACACAGAACCACTCAATTCCGGGGAAAAGCATCCACCAACAAGGTCCCTCACGGGACACGCCGGAGAACATCCTCCCCAGAGACTCAAAATGCTCTCTCAGGACAAATACCCCGAAATCTAAGCCCCCCCCCCTCATCGGAAGCAAAATTCCTGAAGAAACCTAAGAGAGCGAAACTCTGCGTCCCATTTTAATCGCCTCTTACGTCATATATGGGCTACAGGTGTGTGTGTGGGGGGGGGGGGGCTATTCTTATCCCGGCACCACACGAGGTCCAATATTTCATATATTATTATTATTATTATTCAATATTTCATTTTTGGGGGGGGGGGGAGATGGACTGAGTCCTTGACTCTTTATTCCTTCATCTGATTGAAGAAAAGCTGTGTGGATGGAGTGTTATTAAGCTAAAAGCCCTAGTCATGGCTGTGTAACGGCAATAGTCGAGCCTCAGTTAAAACTTCATTGGCTACAGCTTGCCTGAAACAACACATTTATTTTTTTTTTTTTCAATTTCAATATTCAATATAGTCCTTATATATATAAGTAAGGACTGGCTTAAAGGGGAGAAGCGAGAATGCTTTTCATCTTCCCCGTTATCTGTAAAGGACAGTGTAGGGATAAGGTGTTATTGAGCTATTAAAGCTGTGATCACAGCAGGAGGGTAACAGCAATAGCCGAGTCTCAGTTAGAACTTCATTGGTTACAGCATTGCCATCCATTACCCTCCGGGGATTTGATCCTTCTCATATTTTAAGGAATTATTAGATAATACTAATTTTATCCTAATTAAAAATAGGTGTATTTAAAATGTATCAATTTTAAGTTTTTATCTTTCAAATAAATATTAAAAATTATAAAAAAGGAATGATAATTTTTCTAGTATAATTATTTTATTATAATAGATCATAGTCAAAATAATATTCGTTTATTTTCAGTATCGTATAATGTGACGTGTTCTCCAAAACTAATGATCGTGTCACTAAACGTCAATTCTACTTCTGCTTTGGTGTACCTAGAAAAACTCAAAGGTTACGTAGGTATGTATCGTGTTATCATGTATATAAAAAGGAGATTTGTGTTATTTTATCTAAAACTTAATCACTTATCAAAACCTCTGCAAACGTTTTATTTTCATATTTCACTAGCGAACTATATACTGTATTTCATTCTTTTCTTAAATCTTTAAAAGGACTGGCTTAAAGGGGCGAAGCAAGAATGCTTTTCATCTTCCCCGTGTAGAGGACAGTGTAGGGATAAGGTGTTATTGAGCTATTAAAGCTCTGATCATGGCAGGAGGGTAACAGCAATAGCCGAGCCTCAGTTAGAACTTTATTGGCTACAGCATTGCCATCCATTACCCTCCAAGGGTATTAATCACCGCATCTCACGGTCGATTCTTCACCGGCCTCATTTTTTTTCTCTTTATTTATATCTTACTTTATGATTTCACTATATATGATTTAATTCACTAGCTTATACAAGTACTTATGAAATTTGTAGTAATCCATTCGTACATGTTTCGTTTTAGTTACAGTTTTGTTTTCTTTTTCTTTCTTGTTTTTTTTTTAGCCTGCGAACCACAAATAATAGAAGAAAGAATTGTTTTCAGGTTACCTTTGGACAACATCTACGCGTGCGGAACAATCAGGATGTTAAACAAAATTACAGTAAGTATTTATTTTATTTTATTTATTAATTAATTTATTTTTTGTTTATCAGCATCGTGCAATAGATAGTTTTGGGAATGTTTGCAAAAATGTACAAACATTACACAATACTTAACTACAGCATCGTTTAATTTGTTATCAGATTTAGTCAAAAGCCTTTTCATCCTGAATTTCAAAGTCAGCATGAAACCAGTTTCCATTAAACTGTTACCAAGTTAATGGCAACAGTTTAATGGAAGTTTAGTTTCCTAAACTAAGATACGACGAGGGTGGGGGGGGGTAAGGTCTAGAAAGTTCTGATAAACACCTGGAAGAATTTTTTTTTTTAATTTCATATACAAATTTTTTCATATCTTTTTTTTTTCATATAAAAATGTTTTTTCAGAAAATATCTTTTCTTTTTAGATATATAAAAAGGCAAAATTAATTAATTTTTTGTTTTAGGTGTTTATCAGAACTTTCCAGATTCCCCCCCCCTCGTAGGTCATCGCTCAGTGTTTTGTTCCATCATAAAAAAAGAAAACGCTACAAGAATTTAGGGGAATCTACCAAGGATAATATGCTGCAACATACGCTTACAGCTGGGATAATCAGTTGAAAAAAAATAGATAACTGATTAAAAAAAAAGTACATGAATGCTGCGAAGTTTAAATCTTTGTCAGGAGGCTGATAACTTTAAATATTCTTTTGCCTAGTAGATGTTTGGGTATAAAAGTACTAAACGGCCTTGGATTACTTTCTTATGGGGTTACATGAGGGATGATTTGTCTACATAAAAGGTAACGACTACAAAAATTAAAAGAAGAATTAAAAATGATGTGCACTACACAAGTTATACATGGAGCTGACACTGAACTTGTTTACTCTAATAACGACTTTGCACTTCAGACTGTCATTCACGAGATTTTAACTCCTTCCTGATTTACGCTTATGTGTAGACCCACACTTTACCCTGCAGCTGTTCGAAAAAAAAATAAATCCGACGGATTAAGACGATTAATCCTTATTCCCATAAATGACCTACTTCTGTACATTGCGTGTGTTCTGGTCTGTTTGCCTGTTTTGAGGTGGGAAAATCCGATTTTCCGGGAGGAAAAACACCTGATAAAGATTTCTCACATTCGAACACGAATTTTTTAGAATCAAAATTGTTTTAGACAAGCAACTTAGCAAATGAACTGCTCTGCTATTATAACAAATGCTGCAACCATCGGTAGTCATATACGGCATCAGGAGATCAAGAGATGGGAATACGAGATTTTTTGAAAGCTTTGGTGAGGAAAAAAAGAAAAGAAACTGAAGGTGTCATATTTGAGTGATCACAAACGCTGTAGTAAAAAGCTATTCAATGATGGTAATATGATAATGAAATCCGAAGGGGAGAGAGAGAGAGAGAGAGAGAGAGAGAGAGAGAGAGAGAGAGAGAGAGAAGTTCTTCTTCTGAGCACTTTTTATCCAGCAGGAGCAGCGTCTGCTATTACATACTTTAAGCAATCCCAACCGGCCTGGGGTTGAGGGAGGGGAATGTATTGCAGATGTCTATAGATGTGTGTGTGTGTGTGTGTGTGTGTGTGTGTGTGTGTGTGTGTGTGTGTGTGTGTGTGTGTGTGTGTGTGTGTGTGTGTGTGTGTGTGTGTGTTTTTACGGGGCCGGTTTACCTGTTCTGAGGGACGAAGAACCGGAGTTTCGGGGTGAAAAAACCCACTACCTCCCTATGAGACCGGCTAACTCACCTTTCGTCGAAAGAGACCAGATAAAGTTCCTCTTGGGAATCGAATCCTGGATCGCCTCAGTAGCTCAATAGATGAAGCCCTTTGGTCTTTCCGACCAAAGGGCTTCGTCTATTGAGTTACGGAGGCTCTTGAGAAAAAATCGTTGCTTTTTAAAAATTTTAAATTCATTTCATTTAATTTTAAAATATCTGATTAAAGTTTCATAGGATCTGCAAATTTTGGAGCTGGTTTGAAATGACGAACATTTCTAGGGAAATGATTTTTCCCTAGTTAAATCGTACAGTTGCATGATTTTAATCCCTGCAATTTCGTATATGTAGCGTTCTTAAGTTTTCTTCATTTAAGTAATAAATCCAATGAATCTTAGAAATATTCGAAATTCCGTGAAAGGCCGATCTCTGTGATTGTTAACGGCAAACCACCATACTTCCGAGATCATCCAATTCCTTCTCACGAATTGAGAGAAATTGGTTCATATATCAAAAGTCGCCTTTTGGTATTAGCTCAGACAGTTCTAAATCCTACTAATCGGTCTGTCTATTATTTCATCTATCTATTGTGTCATCAGTAGATAAAGGACAGGACACAATCGTTTCTATCTGTAAATCAGATTATTGATTTTTTTCTTAGATGGATCATTGCGCATACGTGAACCAATTATCTCGTTAATTTCAGTTAAAGGTTAATAACATCAGAACCTATCGCCATTCAATGGGTGTCATCCTTAGACTTTTTACTTAAAAAAAGAACGATACTGTAGATCATCGTGAATCGTAAAAAAAAAAGTTTCGGAAGCACTGTGCAATTTATAAAGGTGTCGTTCCCCTGTGGTCTCTACGTCCTGCTGCATCGGATGTAGAGGGCAAAGAGAAGTATTACATGCAGAAGTGGTTTGATTAAGAAATTTGGAATGACTCATGAATAATGAATAAAATATCAGTCCGAAGACTTTTAAAGCTTTAAATAATTGTTATGAATTATGAAACAGAGACAAGAAGAGGAGATATTGATTAGCATATTAAACTACAATCCCATGTTGGTAGTTCTCGCTCTTCGGCTAAACTAAAGAAAGAAATTATAAGAGAGGTGTTAATCGCTATCGATGGAGCACAGGCGGAACCAAAATATTCGGCATCTGCTGATTGTTTTTTTTTTTTATTCTTGAATATTGAATTAATATTACTTTGCTTATCGAAAAAACTGAATCCCGAATTAACAACTACAAAACTACAATTTTAACTTAAGTCCTTATAAGGACAGGCTTAAAGGGGCGAAGCAAGAATGCTTTTCATATTCCCCGTTATCTGTAGAGGACAGTGTAGGGATAAGGTGGCATTGAGCAATTAAAGCTCTGATCATGGCAGGAGGGTAACAAGCAATAGCCGAGCCTCAGTTAGAACTTCACTGGCTACAGCATTGCCATCCATTACCCTCCAAGGGTATTGGATTGAATGAATCAATCACCGACTATGTAAGTAAAGCTGAAATCTCAAAAATACGGACGATCTCTAGGCCACTCCATAGTGGGCGAAAGACCGTCCTAATCTCAGCGTTGGTTCCACTCAGTGACGGGCTCCCCGACCACTGAGCAGAACCGCTCATATTCCGAGGAAAATAATTCACCGGCAAGTACCCCTCAGCGGGCCGTGCCGGAGAACACCTTCCCCGGAGACTCAAAGTGCTCCCTTAGGGCAAACCCTAAGAGAGCGAACTCATTAACCCAGGATAACAGCAACAGTCGAACCTCAGTTAAACTTCATTGGTTCAGCATTGCCATCTGTTACCCTATATGGGCATCTCATATAAAATCAGTCACCGTATCTCACGGTCGATTGTTCTTTTTAGTCCACAATTTTAACTTATAGTCCTTATAAGGACTTTAAGTCCTTATAAGGACTTAAAGCTTAAAGGGGCGAAGCAAGAATGCTTTTCATATTCCCCGTTATCTGTAGAGGACAGTGTAGGGATAAGGTGTTATTGAGCAATTAAAGCTCTGATCATGGCAGGAGGGTAACAGCAATAACCGAGCCTCAGTTAGAACTTCATTGGCTACAGCATTGCCATCCATTACCCTCCAAGGGTATTGGATGGCAATGCTGTACTTCTCTAACTTAAGTTTGAGTATCTAACTTCCTCAATAGTTAGATACTCAAACATCTAGATGTAAAACACATTATGGTGTATAAACTTTATCCACAATAACTTTAAGAATATAAGGGTAACTCTTCTGAAACTGTAGAAACTGTTTTATATTTTGTATTTCTTTCTTTTTCTTTAGCTTAGTATTATTGATTTTTTGCGTTCGGTTTTATTAAATTTAATTATTTTGGACGATGACGAAAGATAGATAAAAGGTCAAAGGGCCTTTTCTTCACAATATATTGCAGTTGAGCTCTAAATCTGAAGCACGGAACTTCCAACTAACATGATTATACCACACTTCAAAGTTTCTCAAGATTACAAAATTCCTTTACTTTAAGGACATAGTAGAGTAGATATTATACGATGGCTGACAAAAAGTTTATAGAAGACTTTTTTTTTCTAGTAAATGTTAGCCTAACAATATTTTTTGTTATTAGAAGAGTCCTAGGGAAAAAAAAAAAAAAAAAAAAAAAAAAAAAACCATGCAACTGTCAGTCTGTTCGTAGATTCAATAAGTTTTATTATCAAGGAAATAGTGGTAATAAAATGAAAAATTCATGTGAGAAATCACTCCAACTCCTCCAACTGTGGAGTAGCCTGAAGATGTGCAAAAAAATAATATATAAAAAAATAAATAATTTCTTTATAATACACATACACATGCACACATGCATTAGTTGTATTACGCACGTATTTATTTCTAAATATCTTAATAAACATTATTTATCCATGAAGGAATTACTTCATGAATAATAGAAAATACATATAAATATTTATTAAAACACTTTTACATAAATATCAGCATCAGTTGAATTAAAGCGATATTTTACCCCCCCCCCCCCATTTCTTGCCATCCGTTCTTGATTGGCAATTTTTGCGTTTCGGCCTCATGACTGTGAACCACCGAAATTCGCATTCACCAAGACAGATGAATACAAGAGGGAAGTTTATTGAATACAATCACGTCGTTCTGAAAAAAGAAAAAAAAAAAAAAAAGGCAAGCATTCTTTACTGGCCTTTGCATATTTTATAACATATTTATATCAGTATCTGTGCAATCTCTTTTCATTTTAATTTAAAATTATTTGAAGATTTTCTTCGCAATCCAAACATCTTACGACTTCCCAATATCCCAAACTCCAGAAAATATTCGTAGCGGTTGTTAAGATTCTGGCTCGTTTGTCTGAAAACAACGACCATAACCAAGAATAAAAACAAAATATCAGAAGATAAAATGAAAGAATTGCGAGACTTAAATTTCTGAATATAAATAAACAATTACCATTTATCAATAAAGAAAAAAAAATTCTGTAATTTAAAGATTTGATCATTTTAAAATACTGCGTAACTCTCTTGAAGTTTCAATCGGAACTCTACCGACTCGATTTAGAAAAAATAAATTTATGGTAACAATTAATATAAAATCCCAATAATGCAATTATGACGCAACTAACGAAGCGTTTGTTGCCTAGAAACCACAACAATAACTTAAATATGTTGATTAGTTTTGTACCTAATTGCCTGCTTATTTCTGTTTATGTGCAACTTTATAAGAAATAATGAGGTTATTTCGACAAAAATGACATTTTCTTGTGCTTTATTATTTTTATCGGAAGGGAAAGTTCACTTGGAAGTTGTTTGTTTTCAGTACACAGCAGGGATGAACATAAAACCAATAATTGGATCTCTCTGTCTGTTTTTCTTTTTAGGGAGAAAGAATATTTTACCATAGGGTGATCATCGAAGAGCCGGAAAAGCAAGTAGATGTGATTCTTGTCAAGTGCATGATATCTCGAGACCACAATACAACAGCGAACATGACAAACAGAAAAAGGAGGGAAGTCTTACCGGAAAATTTCACAGAAGAGTAAGATTGAATCAGACATAGAAAAATAGTTGATATACTGAATAATAGAGTCTAGATTGTTTCTCATAATAACAGTATATAGTTTCCGATATAGCTATCTCTATTTTAAAAAAAGTAACTATTGTGTGTAAGTTGCTATAGCAACGGGGAATAATTAATGCTATCCGTTTATTTATTTTTTCTCTAGAAAGAAGCATTTTTCATTTTAAAATTTACTATTTCATGGGTGTAAAATTAAGTGTTACAGAAACCCTGACATACAATATGGTTGCATTGTAGTGAAGATCAAATTACTAATATAGCATATTAATTTTAACATGCCTATACTGTTCTCCTACAATAATAAATATAAAAAATAGACTATATTAGAAAAGTAAAATAATCTTCGCTCAATTCTGCTCTACTATAGTGCGATTTATATACTGCAAAACAGTACTGAAAGGAAAAAAAAAAAAAAAATATATATATATATATATATATATATATATATAATCCAGAATATCTCAAATGAACTGCACACATTCAAGTGGATCGTGTGGTTTGAGTCTTCATTTGGATAGATTCAATAAAACTTTATGTTTTAGGTGCTGTATGATGTTCGTAATTTTGCTCCATTGATTAATTAGCGCTCTTTGTGTACGCAATGATGGCGGAGCTAAGGCATGACAGCATCATATCGAGTGGATATGATTGATTGACTGAGCAATTATTCTTACACTGGTCGAGATTGAGTGGGTGCCGTTAACTACACCAGAGAGAGAGAGAGAGAGAGTATTCTACTGGAGTGCATATGCAAGTGCTAGTGAAATGGCACATAGTGTTGAAGCATCTCCTTCCCTAGACATACCTGTTGATTTCTGCAGGTTTTTTTTTTAATCTGTGTGCTTTTCAAAAGGAACAAAAAGAAAAATAACAATGGTTTTATGTAAATTAGAAGCTTTGGTTAGACTCGATAAAGGAGAACAAATTATACCGGTTGCTGTTAAAAATGAATTGGTCTTATTTGTATAAAATATCATTGATGATTTTTCACATTTTGTCGATTTACTTTTGGTTGACTAATAGGTGGGAATTTAGAAGTTAAATCATAGGAAGCATAATAATGAATGGTAATCAAATCTTTAGTCCTCCTACATAGTAACGATGATAAAGAGTCAAGATGAGTTTATACGCATGCATAAATCGTTCTTGAAATATCTCATCCAATTAAATCTCTTCACCCACTGGCTGATAGGACTCCTACATTTCTATTTCCGGAAAATCAGATAGTGTGTGTGTGTTTAGTGAAACAGAAAAAAATAACATAATTAATTTCTTCCTATCTTCTTCGAACTCACCAAAAACGCCAGAGATTAATGCATTTAGATTTCATTTTTTCCTCACAAACAAACAACCAATCTGTATATTCAGCATCGGTTTATGTTTAAGGGCTAAAACTATATAGAATAACCTGAAGGAATTTTTCTATAATCTAAAACTGACTAACTCAGTGCTGAACAAAAATATTCTTTGAAAACTAGCATATTTACAAATTCTTCCCCATTAAATCAATTTCTGTGTAAAAAAATAAAATAAAATAAAATAAAAATAAAAATAAAAATAAAATAATAATAATAATAATAATAACAACAACAACAAAAAATGACTTTCAACATTTAAAAAAGATATTTCTGTTGTATTCTGATGCCTGATATTTCTGACATAAAGTATTATAACTGTACAAAAACGTAATTTCATAACGTTTGTATTAAACACTCCCTCCAAAAATAATTAAACTTATAAAAATAATAAATAATCAATGTTTCTTTCTTCCCAGAAACATCACGATCATAGATTACATCGAAGCCAGAGCTCCAATACCGTATCTAAACCTTGCAGTAAGGCAGCACGGAAGAGTTTTGGATACAACTTTGAATGTGCAGCCAGGAACTCCTCTAGAAATGTTAATATATTTGGATGAGAAGAGTGCAGGTAAAAATCGCGTGGTTCTGATTTTTATCCATTTTACCCACATGAAGTAAGCTAAAGTTGTGCTTTCCACAAGAAATATTTACGTTTTTTTATTATTATTATTTTTTTATGTTATAGATACTTATGGTCTACTAGCGAGCTACTTAAAAGTTACCGATAACACAACAGAGCAAGAAGAAGTCATAATAATGAATGGGTAAGCTCAAACTCGAAACTTTTTTGTAACCATAATTAACATCACACTAAAACAACAGATTGAAATAAATTTATTACAACTTTACAGAAGCAGAAGCTTTTTTCCCATTTTCTTATTTTTCTGTATGTCTCTGAAGTAATTAAATGTCACAACTTAGTGCGTGCTTACATTTGCCGAATACATCGCACACAGTGCCTGAAATCTCTAGCGGAATCATATTTCTTAAAGCGAAAAGCCAAGTTGATAAACTTTCACGAAACTTCATAGCCTCAAGGAAAATCTTAAATAATTACAAATAAAAGAAAAGTTGCTTTCAATTGAAATCTGACGCGTTGACTTTGTTAAAAATTCTTATTGCGAAAATCAACCTGAAATGTATTAATTGTTATTTAAAACAAACAACAAAAAGAGTAGTGAAATCCGAACGTGTTTGTGTATTTTGTATGGCCGGAAGCAATCATTGAACAATGAATACGCATGTGCAAGTTATACGCATGCGCGTTATGTATTGTTGATCACGAAAGAAGGATAATTGTTGAAATTATTAGGGTAATGAAATTCATTTCTTTTGTAAATTTATAGATTAGGAATGTTAATTCCGAAATTATTGAGTTTATTTTGAAGAAGAATAAATTAAGTTACGATTTTACAGTGTTTGTTTATATTCAATGAATTTTAATATGCAGAAACAAACACGATGACTTCATAATAATGTGAAAATAAATTCCCACATTCAAATATCATAATATTCTCTAAGTAATATACTGTTCCTATGGTTTATATAGAGTGTTGTCAAATGATTTGGGAAAGTTTGAAAGTTTCATATATCAGTCCTTTTTTACGTTTTCATAATTGCATTCATAGGCCCACTTTTAGTGTTTTGTAATAGTACCTTTGGTTTTGATGCTTAGAGCAATTCCGATAATGCAATTTCGACATTATTTCATGTTTTATAACAATACAGTATTTCTCCATTTACGCATTATCCATTTAAGATGAACAGTAACACCCAAAGATACTCGGAAATGGCACTACGACCAATAATTCCAAAGAGTCATCACCCATTCATAGGACATCAATGACGAGCAAGCATTCGACACTCCGTAAATCGAGTGTGTTCATATTAAATACACATCCCACTTGGCAAAGATATTTTCTAGAAAATGTCTTTTTATTGCGATACAATAAAAGATTTCCCATTCCACACGGAGAACTACGTAACAATAAATAGCTTGAAAACCTTCTAGTGAACGACTAAACATCGGTTGCTAGGTGAGAACTGTTTGGGTTACCATGACAACCAACATATTCCATTGTTGGTTTCTCGGTCAGTGAAAGATACCTTGGCAACCAGAATTGCTGCGTGGTCATAATTCTGTACAGCTATTCGGATGCCAGAGAAGTGACTCAACTCACGGTTTGTAAGGCTATTTGAGAAAGAGAGAGAGAGAGAGGGAGAGCGCTAGTCAATGCACATTGATAATGGATCGATTTTCATTAAAATAGATCCATCTTCATTAAAATGGATCTGTTTTCATTAAAATCTTAATATTAATAAAGAGTTTCTATTGTGTGAAGAGGGTAATGGGTGATAATTGTTTCTTCTTTCTTAGGTGTTCGATTGATCCCTATATTTTCGGAAACTTCGAGGATCTAGATAATGGGGATTCTCTTGCTGCCAAGTTTCGTGCCTTCAAATTCCCAGATTCTAACTACGTGCTGTTCGTTGGCACCGTTAGTGTGTGCATCAAACAGTGTCAAGGAGTAAGTTGAAATATTTAGCGGTTGATTTTTATTTTTATTTAAAACGAAGATGCAATTAAAACTTGATATGTGTATTTTACTATTAGAAAATAAGTACTCTTTAACTAATGTTTTTTTTTCAGTAAAACACTTAGTTTAACTTTTGTTTTGTTACTCCATTAAATTATTATTTTTTTTTAAGGTGCAATGCGGTAACGGACAAATCGGATATGGCAGAAAACGACGCGCCGTCCCTACAGAACTCCCTCCAGATCCAAACAAAGTGTTTGAAGCCGAGATGACGGCGTTTTTAAAAGTCGAATACACAGATTCCCATTTTACGCTAAATAAAGGTAGGTGTCCAGGAATATTCAAGCGTTGTAACATCATTTCTATCCCTTTAATACTGTTGCGTTTATTTGTTCTAAATTTTGGATACCACAACTCACTCCTCAGCAAGATGAACTCTGTTCATTCATTTCGTATGGTGATTCAACGGCCGTTAGCCCCTTTTACGGGGGAAGAGCGGCACCACCTCAATCCCCCCTCTTTTTATCCGCGCTCGGAAACGGCATAGCTGACAATTCAGACTTATGGCTGGAGGGGTGTCTAAGTATTCCTAACTATAATCTGTGTGTGTTCACGGGGCCGATTTGCCTGCTTGCGCGATGAAAACCCCAGACAAACTGGCGGTTTTCATCGCGAACCCCTGCTGTCCACGTCTAAGACCGGCTAACTTGGCTATGGCTGAGGAAGATCCTTCAGCTCCTCACGTCGTCGACGGGATTCGAACCTAGGACACTCCTTCCCCAGGCATATGGTTGCGAAGCGCATGGCCGCTAGGCCAACCGCGCGGACATGGACTCTGTGTCCATAGCTCAGTTGGAATTGACAATATTTTAGTTGAAAAGAGCTAGGTTAGAATTCTGTCTTAGACATACGGAACCTTTATAATAATTCTCGAGTAAAAGTGAGTTATTCAGTCTCATATTCCGTTTTTTTTTTTTTTGTTTGTTTTTGTTAGAAAGTGAATCAGGAAAATCACGCAGAAGAACACACTCATATACGTTGTTATTTTGGACGTAACTGAAAACAATCCAATGCAGTTCCTGACATAGACTCAAGGTTGTATGTTCGAGTGAGTTACTTTGTATTGCCGTTATGAAAACATTAACCTCTAAATAAGTCTCGAAAATTAAGTTCTAAACAGTATATACAAAATACTTACTAAAATTATTTATTATTTTATTATTACAAGTTGCCAACACTATTATCAATCTTTGAAAGTATTTTAGTTGAAGCATTTAATCAAGAACTATTAGCAATCGATGTCTTAAATCAATATTTCTTATACAAAATTCTTGTTGGTGTACCACTATAAAAATGCATTGAAGAATTTTGATATAAAAAAATTCCTTAACTTTTTATAAAGAAAAATAGGAAATAAATTCTATATTTGGATGTGTCTAAAAATGTTTTATACGCAAAGACTTCGGGTTCTTTAATCTATGGAATGCGAGCACGCTACAGTAGGCTCCCGCGATCAGACTGTGCTCCGAGACAGGAGGTGCGTGAAAGATAATCTAACATTTGTATGAAAGTGTTCAAATTTATTTTGTCAGGAGAACGCGTTATTCTTGAAAGCAGACCTTCGATAGAAGTGGCGTGTTCTGTTATTGTTTTTCGAGTATGAAATATTGCACAGATTGAACTTCGGCGTCGCAAGTCTAAGTCCGGAGGGGAGGGGATTTGTTAACATGTCATTTTATCATTGCGAATAAAAAAGAAAAAAAGAAAGATAATTAAAATCGATTAATTTATTGACGTTTAATATCAGCGCAAATAAATTTCTTTTCTGTGTATAAATAAAAGTACTTTCAGTAGATTTTTTTAAAATATTGTTTAATGGCCTTAGAAACGTTGAACTCGCTAACATTTTGTGCGCTTTTCACAATGTAAATATACAGGGTGATCAAAATTAAAGTAACCCTGTTTAAGGCCTTCGGAAGCACCATCCAGTGCTCTAAATGCTGCGAAACTTTGTAGGAATACATCGTGCATCATGAGGAAGCGATATCTGAGAAAGAAAAAAAAAAGTAGTTCCAAAATTCACCACCAGAGGGTGGTGTACGACGTACTGAATGTAGATGTAGTAATTTTGACACAAACTGCATCCATTGCACAGTGTGTTCTACGGAAGAACTAGCCCGGACTGATGTTGCGCACATGCTGCGTTATTATGCCTTTCAGCTGGGAAGCTATCAGGATGAACCCGATAAACTCTATCTTTGAGAAATCTCCACAGCCAGAGGTTACAGGGGGGGGGGGGTCAGACCAAGTGAACGAAGCAGCCATGCCGTGGGAAACTCACGGCTAATCACTCTGCTTGAACCACTGAATCTATATATAGGTGCTGCTATAGCTGTGGCATAACAAATTTGCTTCTTATACCGATACCTCTCGCGATACTGAGCAGGCCACAGGACCCGACTGGCGAATATTCTCAAAGAAGAATGGTCCAATGATAAACGAAGCTGTAAACCCGCACCAGACAGTCATTTTGGGTGAATGTAAAGCAATTTGTTGGATTGCATGCGGAGAACGGGTAGTTTGCGTAGCCCATACCCGACAATTGTGGGTATTCACAATTGTCGGGTATGGGCTACGCAATCCACGGCCACGTAGCGTTCAATTCCGCTCAACAAGGAATGTTAAAGCGAATGTCAATCGACTTTCAAAGGCTTGCGGGCACAACTCCTGTGACAGGGTTATCTTGAATGGATAGAAATGCAGAATCTTCCGCAGAATTTTCCAGACAATTGCGTAAGGCACATCCATGTATCTTGATACTGCACCTGCACCAGAAACTAACACTTTTATTGATGGTCTGCTCCACAACTCCAGTAGCAACTTCATTCATATGTTGTAAACTAACTGGTTTGTGACCTCTGCCAGATCTAACTCCCAACGATCCCCCGTTTCTTCAAAACGACTGATCATTCATCGCAGAGTACATGGAGATAGTGGACCTCGTCATTTATTAGGCGACTGAATTCGTGGAGGGCAGCAACAGCATTGCAATTGTTTTGGTAGTTTTAGCTTCACGAGTAAAGCACGTTGTGGAAAGGTTAGTGCCATCACTGTGGACAACAACGAGAATGAATGGAAAAATCCCGTGTCCGTCTTTCTAAACCCTCCCGAGTTGAGTGATATGCAAATTCCGTGCATTTGATGTTTGCAACACCCACTGGTGGTTCATTTTGGAATGTATTCCTATAAAGTTTTGCGTCATTTGAATCACTGGATGAAGCTCCACAAGGCTTTAAACAGGGATACTTTAATTTTGATCACATTGTATTTATTCGAGTCAGCTTTTTCACAATTTCTGTATGCAAAACAAAATTAAAAATGAACTTCAACTTAATTGGTTGATGGACTGAGTCCTTGACTCTTCATCTGGATTTTAGTTTGTGGGTGATGGAATTATTGTGGGTAATAATTGTGAGCATTGAAGGCTGTATCAGCTTTCTCTTGCGATTTAAAAATAATGAACAACAACAACAACGTTACTGGCTTGCTGGGTGAAGCATAAAATGCTTTTTGTTTTCCCCTTTGTCTGCGTCGAGAAGCTTGACTGTGAGCCTTATGCTCGCACTTTATGAACTATGGAGTTAACTCTGTTCTGCTGAGAGCAGGATTGCCTTGGGTCTTTTATGTTTGTGATAGTCATGTTCACTATAACTGGAAGCTTGTCTGATTAGTGGGTTGGGACGAGAGTATGCCTTGCTGAAGAACTTTTCCGCATGGTCATGAAGGAGGGAATGGATGTCTGGGGGTTCCGGTTTTCTCTGTGGATCTGCGTGTTTCTGACGAACCATGGGGCGTCCAAGATCATCCGCAGGCATTTGTTTTGTATCCTCTGTAGTTTCCGGATGTTAGATTTGGATGTGTGACTCCATGCTGGGGATGCATATGTGATTACTGGTCTTATTACCATTTGATATAGTAACAGCTTGTTGCGTATATCCAATTTGCTGTTGCGGTTGATCAGGGGACAGAGTTGGTCTATGGATGTCTTTGTGCCGATGAGCTTGATGTGGCTGTTGAAATTTAGCTTTTTGTCTAGCTGTACTCCAAGGTATTTGGTTTCTCTCTGCCATGGTATCTTTTTTCCCGAGGAGTTGAATTTCATCTTGGATGAAAGTTTTGCGTCTGGTGAATAGTATAGCTGAGCTTTTGACGGGGTTTACTTGTATCCTCCAGTCCGAGAGCCATTTCTCTAGCTTTGTGATGGTGTCCTGGAGACGACCGATTGCCAGGTGTGGGCGGAGAGATCTTGTCATTATGGCTATGTCATCAGCATATAGGGCTGTGATGGTAGTCCTCAGGTTCTGTGGAATGTCAGCCACGTAGATTGTGAAAAGTAAAGGAGCCAAGTCCTGCCAGGATTTAGCGCCTAGTTGAGATGGTGCCATTTATTTTTATCTGCATGGATCTGTCAGTGAGGTATGATTTTATTAGACGGGTAAGGTTTATTGGAATGTTCGCCTGAATGAGTTTGTAGAATAATCCTTGATGCCATACCCTGATCACAGAGCAGTTTACGTAAACAACGCGTGGGGGAATGTGTGACCCGATTCCTCTGCCGGACGTGAAAAACGAATCGTGGGAAGGGGGGAAATTGTCAAGAAGTTTGGGTTGGTGCCTACCAACAAGATGGGATTTGCTATAGATATAGTTGCTGATGAAGCAATGGCTTCTGATTAGAAGGGCTTCCCTTGCATCACCACCTCTACAGATCATAGTCAATTTATAAGTCGCAGGCTTCCATGCAACGGGTGCAACTTTAGGACCGGGTCGAGCCCGCTTCCTATAGTGATGACAACATATCCTATAGCATATCACTCAAGGACACAAGATATTGTGTCCTTGAGTGATATGCTCCACTAGTCGGTGTATTTGGGAATGGTTGGAAGGAACAAGATGGCGGCTCGCGTATTAGTCTCGCGTTTTGATTAGTGTGATATTTTTGGATTTTCGAATGATATATAGAGGCATTCTTCGTTTTGTGAAATTTAATTTGCTATTGCTTCGCGCATTATCTAATCGCTCAGTATTGCTGGCAGTCCTTTGCATCTGCGATATCCTCTACAGAATTTCTGCTGGCAGGTCTCAAGACCTGAGGGATTTCTACTTGCGCTCATACTCAATTCCCCAATCACCACCTACTAGATTTAACATCGAACAGAACAGACATGGATAACTTTAATGATCTTCTAGATCATTTAAACAAAGATCAAGCACTAAAAGTATTTAAATTATTACTTAAAAAATTCGATGCGGAATGGCCAGGTTTCCTAAACCTGTACACTCAACCAGATGAACCCGAAGATATCGAGGACCAAGTTGAAGAGATCAACAACACGACCATCTCCCTACCTGAGAACCACAGTCAGACAGACTTCACAGAAGAACACACGAATAAAAGACGCAGAACCGAGGATGATCATATGGAAAACGAAACACCCTCACAAACAGTGCCGGAAAAAAATGAAAAGGTCCTCCTGGTAATTCTCTGTCAAAAAGAAAAATGGACCACAGTTGCACGAAACCTGAGCGAACATAACATTGACTACTCCTGGGCCAGAAACACCTACGAAGGAGTAAAAATTCAAAAGTAATGAAGTCCTTAAAAGAACTGGGAGATGGACTGAGTCCTTGACTCTTTATCCCGTCATCTGAATGAAGAAAATCTGTGTGGATGGGGTGTTATTAAGCTAAAGGCTCTAATCATGGCTGGGTAACGGCAATAGCCGAGCCTCAGTTAAAACTTCATTGGCTACAGCATTGCCATTCGTTACTCTGAAGTCCTAAAAAGGACTTTTCTTTTTCACTCTCCACCCGAAAAATAATGAACTTCTTCTTCTTCTTCATTGGGCTACAGCATTGCCATCCATTACCCTCCAAGGATATTTGATTGAATGAATAGAGTATCTTTATTCATTTATAATATTATGATATGAAAAATATAAAGGTGTCTACTTTATTTTAAAAGTTTTAGAATATATTTTTAATTATTTAAACTTTTATTATATACATTTTAGTCAAATATAAATTAAGATTCAATAATATATTAAAATAAACTGTATTTTTAATTTTTTAAATGCCGATATACATAGCACCCCCCCCCCCCTGGCTCAAACAACCCAAGAGAAAATCTTGAAATCGACGATATCGCAATATCATTATTATTCGTTGGCTATTGAACTCATTACTAAATTAAACATTAATTTCAGAGCATGCTAATAAATGGATGTTGGACGGCTGCATTCTATTAAAAGAGGTGCTCTATTCTATTTTTGATTATTATTATTATTATTATTTTCAGGTGGGTAGGAATTGAATTCAATGGGATAACTTGTCTTACCTTCTCGAGGCCGACGGTAAATAATGTGCTACGTTAAATTAAACTTGCCAAGAAATTATATTCTTAGTTCTATATCCAAATGTAAGCAAACAAAGTTTCCGCGTGAAGTAACTATGACTGGGCTACTTGTATGTAGAAGCAAATATAAACAAACAGATTTCCATACAAATAGTTGAAAGAGACAAACCACCTGGAGAACATACGCAAATTACATATTCAAATTTCTGTTGCAATGATTCATGATGAAGTTTCTGAAAAAAAAAATAAATAAATAAATAAACTGCGTTGAACTGGAATGAATATAAATCATTTAATGACTAAATTAATTATTTACACACCGAGGTTTCGCCAGCTTATGTTATAATTATCAAAGACGCTCTAAAGATACACTCAGTAAAGACTGGGAATGAAATAACCTCGAGAACATGGATAACCCTGTGCAAGGAGAAAGTCAGGGGTATTCATCGCGGTTATTTGTTCTTACTGCTGATGGAGGATCAGGGATGTGCGCCAAAATTAATGCAGAATTAGATTAATTTTGTTGCAGTTCATGTTCTATAGTGCTTGAGCTGCTTCCAGCGTCTGTGATTTAAATTTGTATTAGTCAAGCTTGCTTCCACCAGATGAAATGATGTTTATCCCATTCATGTTGTATTGTCCACTTTTAGGTTGTTTATACGGAATATATTTTTATGTTCTTTGTTTCTCACCAAGGTGGTCCATCCTACCTATCGATTCGCATTCACTGGGAATATTGTTGACACCTAGAATGGAGAGAGGATCCTAGAGATCCTTGATTGTCTCAGGAAGGTGGAAACTTTATTCAGTGGTTTGTAGACTGTTTTAATTTTGTTGTTTCAGGAGCGAACTCAGTTTATCTGTTTTTCTACCTTTGATGTAGGGTATAGTGCACGTATAATCGGGGGGGGGGAATTATTAATTTTAAAAACTAGAAAACAACTCTTTTTCCTTGTTGTAACTGTTTTGTTCGAATAATATAAGTAGAACTTGTTGTTCCAACTACAATGCAGTGTGTGTGTGTGGACTTATAGTATTTTAGCTGTACGAACCAGCTCTTTTTGTCAACGAACAAATTGAAGAATTATCAATGCGTTCTCTGTTTTTATAACTATTGCTTTCCTCAAGACCGAAGTATGGCCTGAGATATACGGGGTGGTTCAAAATTCCACGTACAAACTTTGAGGGGAGGTAGAGAACATCAAAATCAATGCTCCAGGTGCGCAACTGGGGCTTCCTCATTCAAGCTTTTGACGTCGTACGAAGAACATGCGTCGTTTTACGAACGCTGAGATAGAAGACATGCACCTCGTTAACCATATTATGTATCCAACTACTATTGAACTGTTCAGTCACGCTTAATAAAGTTTTTTACACTACTTACTGCCTTGTGTTATTTCTGTATCTTTGTGTCCCTGTTAGTACCTTCCGGTGGCGTTTCCAGTCATGCTTTCCTATGTGAATATGGTTGATTTTGATGTTCTCTACCTCCCCTCGAAGTTTGTAAGTGGAATTTTGAACCACTCTGTATAGATGATGAGGTTGCTATTTGGTAGAAAGAAAATCACACCCACTTTCTAACTTTTTTTTTCAGTTCCCCAACATTCGCTCCTGAATAATAACTGTTGAGGAAAAAGGAGCTCTAGTCTTCTTGGATATCTTCGTTACAAGGCAATCAGATGTATCCCTCACGTGTTCGATATTCTATAAGTCCCCTATACCCACACATAATAACACACAGGCGGCAAATATCTACATGCTACTGTGCATCACTATGATGCCCAGAAACTTGGAATTTTCAATCATTCGAACAAAACGGATACAACAATAATAATAATAACAACAACAAAACCTTGTCAAACTAATTAAAGAGAACAGCAATCCTCCCCTACCAGATTACACACCACATATGCATATATTATATGCCTACCCTACATCAAAGGTATAAGATAAACTAGGATCATTGTTAAGACAACACGAAACTAGAATAGTCTGCAATCTCTGAATAAAGTCTCTACCCTCTTGAGACATTCAAGGATCTCCAGAATCCTCTGTCCTTCCCAGGCTTCTACTGTTATCTCCTGCCAATGTCAGACCGAGTAGACAGGATGGACCACCTTGGTGAGAAGAAGGAAAAAAAGTATATTTGGTATGGGCAACTTAAAAGTGGGCTAATAACAACATGCCCTTGCTAAAGACTATTTCATGGAGCTGAAGGAAGCCAGACTAATACATCCGTCTCAATTAACATAGAGACTGTTCCTGGAAGCGTCTTATGTCGACAGAACATGAACCCGGAGAAAAGCTTTTCAAAGCGCTAAAATTATATGGAATAAACGAAACGTTACACAAAGCAATCCATTGTCTATATTTAAGTTGCAAGTCAGCAGTTAGAATTGAAGGAGATACAGGAAAATGATTTGATGTCAAATCAGATGTAAGACAAGGATGCACGTTATCTCCACTGTTATTCAGTATCTAAATGGATCACATAATGAAAGAAAGTGGATTAGGCTTAATATCAGAACTGGAGACATCAATCCTAGCTATTTGCTTGATGCAGGTGATGTTGTCCTAAACACATTCAGTGCGAGTCTCTAGGATACTCTAACAATAATTAAAATAACAGCCATAACAAATTTGGCATGAAAATTAGAAATAAATAGACCACATCTATGAAAAGAAGCAGAAACATAGAAAACTTCAGTGGCATTCTCAATGGAGATCCTATAGAACAAATCTCTGAATAGAGAGCAAATCAGCTAAAACATTTCAGCTACCTATGAACAATTTTTATTGACGATGACAATTTAAATCTGGTAAGAGACAACAGTATAAGCAAAGCTGGTAGGATGGGTATGCTCATCTGAATACATTTACATGGAATAAGAGAGAAATTAGCCAAAACACCAAACTAGCGGTATACAAGAAAGTGTTTAAACCAGTTATTAACCTGAGAGCTGGATTAGAAATAAAGCGCTTGATCAAAGACTAGAGGCCACAGATAGGAAAGTTCTGAGAAAAATCACAGGAGTGAAAAAAACAGTGTGAATAATGGAAGAATGATATTAAAAATGAAGATACTGGGAAGGAACTTGATATTGTTAACATTCAAGAATGTGTGTGCAGAACTAATCTAAGGTAGTGTGGTTACTTAAACAGAATGGATGAGTAAAGATTAACAAAAGTTCGGTGCCAAGATGGCAAGAAACAAAAAACCAAGAGGAAAACCAAGGTCTGGGTGGATTGATTTAGTCAGAAGTGCCCTAGAAGAATGAACTATTAGATATTGCAATATGGAATGCTGAACAAGTAATGTCCGTGCGGTTAGCCTAGTGGCTATGCGCTTCACAACCATATGCCTGGGAAATGAGTGTCCTAGGTTCGATTCCCGTCGAAGACGTGAGGAGCTTAAGGATCTGCCATAGCCAAGTTAGCCGGTCTTGGGCGTGGACAGCAGAGTTTATTCCACCATTTTATCTGGGGTTTCATCCTGCCAACAGACAAACTGGCCCCGTGAACACACGGGCTACAAGATATAGTACGACAATGAAGGCAACGGGAAACCACCTTGCTCATAATCATTTCCCCAGTATGGTAGCATATAGCTACCCCAACCACCCGTATGGCTGAGGGAGTAGAATAGAACAAGTAATCGACTAATTTGCGGAAATTGTTGATAGAAGATTAATAATAATGTAAACTTAATCAGGTATTACTTTCATAGTATCATGTACATCCCTTGAAGGTACATATCAGGAAATTTATGATGATGATGATGATGATGTATCGTCTAAAACTGGATTTTAAATTCCACGGTTTTTATTCTTCTCTATTAAATTGTTTATAAATTTATATTTATAATAAATTTAATCGATAAATTATTTATGATAAACTAAATAAATTTGGATTTGCGAAATGAAATATCAATTAAAACTGTAATCTAGCAGTTACAATGTCATATTTTATTAAACTTAAAAAATACTGTCTTGCATCACAACCAAAATTGTAATTTTGGTTGTGATGCTTATTTGGTAATAATGAACAACTTTTCAACTACGGTTTTGTTTTATCAAATTGATGTAAAATGACTCGTGGAAGAACTGGTCATTGTCGGATTTTAAAGCTACTTTGTTCATGTTTGTCACTATTTTTTTTTTCCATAAGTCTGTTCGTTTTTAAAGTTTCTTTTATTGGATCTATGAGAGCCTGATTATCACGTTTTAAGCATTAGTATGAAATCCAGCGCAAGTTTTATTTCACCAGTGCAAGGAAGCAATGGTGAAATAAAACAACAACCAAAAAAAAAAAAAAAAAAATTCTCAATAAAAACATTGTACCAAAGTATACTATTTCTTGTTCTCAATAAAAACTAACGGTGAGACTAAATGCTGGACCAAATATAGCCGAATATAATTCTGTATTTACTAATAAATATTTACTATTTATTTATTCATAAAGTAATAAACGTTTAAATGCTATTCTTGAGTTCTGCGACTATTTTTATGACCTTCTTTTCTGATTTCTTTATTTAGGATCACTCGCAGGCAAATTATTTACAAAAGAGCCACAGACAAATCAGCTTGTCGAAGAAAACAGCTCGTCAATAGATCACCCTCTAGCGGCACTAATAGTAATAGCAGCAGTGCCACACGTGTATGGATGGTTGAACTTCTGAAAGCGCAACACAAAATATAACACAGCTTTTCATTTTAAGGACATCAAAGCTCAGGTGATGTGAACATGTGCCAGGTGGTTGCGGGTTCGCTCTTAGAACAACTGTTTTATGCGGAGATGGACTCTCTGCAGCGTACTGACGAAAAATAATAATAATAAAAACCTTTCGCGTCTCCACACAAATTAACGTGTGCGTCGGTCTAGACACTAACCAAGTCTCCCCCTTATTTCCCCCCCCCCCAAAGCAAAAAAAAAAAAACCTGTACTGACTGGACGTATAAAAATATGACTAATAAGAAATAAAAACAGTTGACTTTATCTAATCAAAGGATTTAAACGTGTTTTGTATAATATTTTATAACCAACGTGAAGTCCCGGATGGCGATCAATCCTCTCTGCCAAATCCTTCTGATACTTTTATGAATACGATGTAAAAACAGTGGACGCTTTTTATTTCTAAATGTGAACAAAACTTTTAAATTTTTTTGTAAATATTAATAACAAGTATCATTTATATGTAGAACAGCGTGATGGTTATTATCACCACATGGTTTTAAACTATAAAACACCAAGTTTTTAAAATAGGGGTTATATGTTAGGACATTAACGGTAATTTTTAACACAAAGGGTGGAGGATCTGTATTGAATTAATATTGTTATCTTACGACGAAGGAGAATTAATTATAACATCATTAAAATATTTTAACGACGAACTTTGATTGGACGATGAGATTTTTCTTATTATTTAATTCTTATTAAATTATTATTTAATTTCTAAATTACATTTTTTCAGTAACAATAGGATGATTCCTTGTTTCATTTTTTTCGAGGAAAATAAACTTAATTTTTACTTCTTTTATTATTTTTTTCATTTTATTTATTTTGTCTTATTTTTATTTAGTCATTTATTTATTTATTTATTTTTAATTCATCAAGCTACTGAATAATTGGCTTTTTATTTATGAAATCTTATCTTCGCTTCGCTGTTAACATTCAACTAATTATATAATTCAAACAACGCCAAATCCATTGCAAAGAGCGATATTAATAATGATTTTAAAGTTAATGAGTTGAGAATCAATTATGATGATTACATTTTGTAATCATCATTGTAATTATCGAAATGAATTTATAACATACAAAATATTATAATAAATGAAGTATGATTTAGTTGATTTTTCGAGAAAAAAAATTGTAACGATGTCTTTACTATCATAAAATTTAGTACACTTCGTCTGGTATCAAAGTAGCATCGATGACGTCACATCACACCAGCGTCACCATACAGTGATTACACAATCGAGTGAATTATTGGATAAATTACTTCAACGAATGAAATTACAGTATCTATATATAGAGTTATTATATATGAATAATAATTCATGTTGAACACCTTCATTTATGTTGACTTTAAAAAAAAATAAACTTAAAATTTTAAAGTAAATAAATAATGACGTTTTTTTTTAGAAAAGTTCTTTCAATATATCGATTTAATGTGAATTATGTTATAAAATTAAAAAATATGCATGTAATTAATTAAGTTTTAAAATTTTAATGTTTCCTGTTTTAAAAAAATATATAAATATATAATAAATATAAAAATATAAATAAAGAAAATTTGAAAACAAATTAAATTAAAATAAGAAAATTAAATATATAAAGACAATTAAAAAACAGAAAGTGAAAATTTAAATAAAATTAGTATAAATAAAATAATTCATGTCAAATATTTCGAAAAATAAAAACAAACTTTCAAATGTGCATAAAATAAAATCAGAAAAAACTGTAGCTTTTATGTTTTTACCTGCATAAAATAATGCATTTTTATGTTCCTAAAATGCCCGTTTTTTTTTTTTTAATCTTTTCCAAGTACTTCCAGGAAAAATATTCTGTGATAGTTCTATGAACAAAATCTTCCATTAGTTACAGCATTTCGGAATGATTCTAATAAATTAGAACTTCTGAAAATTCTAGTCTTCCATGTGAGCATGTTACTTTATTAAACACAAATGACTATCAGAAGACGAATTTATTTCAAAAAAAAAATAAAATAATAATTTTTTTTTCTGTTTTGAAGGCGTTATTTAAAAAGTTGATTATTTGAGAGTTATTAATTAAAAACAAGTTTGTAAGTATTATTATTCTTCGATTTCCTTATATTTTAAACTTTAAAGAAAGCATTTTATTCGTGAAATATTATTCAACCCATCAAAATATTAATAACTACAAATAATGAAACGTAGGCTGAAACTTACGGTAGTGTTTGATTCCAGACCTCAAACATACTAAAATGCAAGATATATAACATGTACTGGGGAAACACGTGACCCACCGTGTATGAGAATAAGGTGTTTCCTTATTATGCTCTTTTTCGTGGTATAATCATATCGCTAGCATGAGTCATTCTGGTTTTTTCGTGTGACAATAATACGGCGTATAACCATCTACCGAAAAAAACAGACGCTGCATATGCAGTATACTCATGTGCTCAATGACTTCAAAACGGCACGTGCTTTAAGAAAGAACATCGGAACTAACTTTCCAGGAGATCTCCACATTTTGCAGGTTACTGTATATATTGTGTAAAGCTGGATACTGTAATCTGGTTTTAATAAACTGTCTATTCAGATAAACTGCGCAGTCTTTGTATCATTCATAGCATTATTATTTCTCACTAATCAGTGATTACAACAACAGGTTTCTACTAAACCAAAATAAAAGGAGAGTGTCAAAAGAATAAAGTGAAAAATGAAACGAAGAAGAAAGTTTGTGAGCAACAGCGAAAACATTATGAAAAAAAAAATAAAATAAAATAAACTTCCACCTCTGATCCTTTCCCATCAATCCTTCCTCTTCCCAAAAAATAGTTTCTATTTCAGATCCTTCTTTCATCCCCTCCCCCAAAGCGCTCTCTACCCACTCTTAATAATAATAATAATAATAATAATAATAATAATAATAATAATAATAATAATAATATATATATATAAACCGGGTTTTTCAAATAATTCTCCCACATTGCTTTACCCCTAGTTTTCCCAAACCCTCTTCCTTTAACAACAGATGAATGCATATCGCAGGGATAAGGAGACAGCCAACAACATCCAAAAAGGTATGTCCGAATTTTTCTCTTATATTATTCTTCATATATCTGTCTTTATAACGCATCAGTAATGCCCTAAGATTTGAGTAAAAAGCCAATGACACTCCTAAACGAAAGTAAGCTATATAGCCATAAAAATAACATTATGATAACATTCCTATCTTAGTTTACGCTCACACGTAAACTCACACATTTTACTGTGTAGGCAATCGGAACCGAATTTATTTCTTCATGGAGCTTATGATGATACAATGGCCATGAGGTTCTTTTTACAGGGCCCCATCTCAATCCCCTCCTCTAATTTTATCCGGGATCGGGACCGGCATAGCCGACGAATCAGGCCTATGGCTGGGTCTTAGGTATTCCTGACTGTAATCCGTGTGTGTTCAAGGGGCCGGTTTGCCTATTCTGGGGGATGAAGAAACCAGAATTTCCAGGGTGAAAAAAAAAAAAAAAAAAAAAAAAAAAAAACCTACAACCACATGAGACCGACTAACTGACCTTTCGTCGAAAGAGACCAGATAAAGGTTCTTCATGTCACTGACGGGATTCAAACCTCTATGATAACATTAAGAAGTAGAAATGAATAGGCTGGAATAAACAAGTAGATTTACGTTAATGCAATATGTGTAAATAAATTTTTATTTGTATATAATAAATGAATAAAATTTAAGCAAATCTCCAATAAATGCTAATAAAATTTCTCTCTCTCTCTCTCTCTCTCTCTCTCTCTCTCTCTCTCTCTCTCTCTCTGTGTGTGTGTGTGTGTGTGTGTGTTTCATGAAAAGTTGAAAAAAAATCTTTCCCTTACCCTCCGAGACTGGTTCACTCGTCCTAAGCCCGAAAAGCCTCCTTCAATACTTAAATGGATTAGAATGTAGATTTTTCGACGTGGAAGAAGAAATTGGCTGTTTACACAAATGTTTACACCAACTTTGGAGAAAGTGAGTGTGTTATATAAATTTATTTATCTGGCTTTCATAGTAAAATCCTAATGGAATTAACTCTGTTACCTCTGAGTTTTTTAACCCACCGTTCAGAGGTTTGAATATGCAACGTAGCTATCAACTGAAATTTATTTAACTGTTATGAAAACGACTTCCCATAATAGAGCAGCAAATATATATTGCCTTGATTTTTTCCTTAAACTGGTTTTGCTCTCTCTAATTTTCTATTTCATGTTTTTCGCCAGTAAATGAGGTCATACACCTCATGATTATGATAAATAACTATCAAGAATGGAACGATTTAGAATAAATTCAGTCCTTTTTTTCTCTGTTGTGGAAATGCAAATAAACTTACCAAATCAAATATTCGCTGTTTTTAATGTTTGTCCATTAGGGCAATTTTTCATCGAATTCGAAATGCGGTGGAGTAAGCAACAGCAAACATGAAAAAATAAAGATCAAATTCAATCAGTCTATAACGGGCTGAATGCTTTGTATGGCACCCCAAGAGGGTTTCTTCAACGAGAGCAATTTATTTGACGAATCTTAACAGTGCCGATTCCTACAGCGGAGACATTAAAGTTGTATATAGTCCAAACATCTCTGGGCTCGATTGAAATGCATGTATTCTACATGACAGCACCGCTGTGATAGTGCAAAACCAATGGAAACAATTGTCCCCAGAACCCATTTGATGTCCACACATTACTGAAAATTGGATGCTCGATTTTATTGCTTGTAGACTTCTGGTCGAAGAAGAAGAAGAAGAAGAAAGAAAGAAAGAAAACGAAAGATTCGGTTGATTGTTCGTACTTTCTCTCTTCTGTGCGTGTTTGTTTTTTCCATCAAGAGTGTGTATCTTAGTAGTCGAAGTTCGACTAATAAATGATTCTGAAGAATCACATTCCATCCGTTGGTATTCCCATGTGCTAGCAGAGATATTGGCCTTCATATAAACCCTAATTAAATCGTATTTAGACACATATAAAAATCCTGATTATTTATAAGAGCAACGAGAAATGCCATCACAAGTAGTTTGAATACGTTACCATAGCAACAACTAGAGATAGAGAAATTTTGAATAACTAACTTTTATTTCCAAGGTGGTTGTCTTTAAAAGATGCATTAAATTTCATACATTTATCGTCATTTGCTATAATTTGTTATTTAAACGCTGCAAACATCCCATCCCTGATCTACAGAAAACCAAAAATTTAAATTAACGACGTGTAAGTATAAGATCCCCCCCCTTCCCCCAGTTTCGTCTTATCTCGGAGATTTTAATGGAACTTTGATTGCTGCTCAAGTATGAAAATCACTATTCTATTGACACGTATTCGCATTTTTTAAGGCTAGAAAGAAAGAATTAAGTAATTTAAGTTTAACGTGAGAGTCAGAAAAGGATTAGTGATTGCTTTGGGTGATGGATTTAGAGTGACAAAGTAATTAAGTTTTTTTACCGATTTTTTAAGTCTTTGTAATGGAATTCTAACATGGCAATATAGCCCTGTGCTAGAAGTGTAATTATTGGTTCGAAAAACTGAGAAATTGCTACTTTAACCGACTCCTTTCAATCAATTCTTGCACAAGAAAGGCACCCGGTATTTTGTGGTGCACGATGTTTTTATAAAATAAAAGATTACGTTATATGAAATAAAGAAACCAAAAAAATGCCGAAATCTTTAATTGGAAACAGTTTACTAACTAGTCCAAAATTGCAGATATGCCGAAGAAATTTATTGCTATCTCCTTATCGCCGCCATGTTGGAAAAACTAACATTAGTTAGAAAGAAAGTTAACTAACATTAGTTCAAATCTCGTCTATGGCAAAGCGAATTTTTCTTGACTATTTTTTTCAAGCTGCATTAATCAGCATTAGATAGACTTGAAATGATTTTTATAATGTTTGAGTGTTCTTCAAATAAACGGAGTTTGGTCTGTTTTAGATAAAATTACGGTTCTAAATAAGGCTATTATATATATATATATATATATATATATATATATATATATATATATATATATATATATATATATATATATATATATAATTATTTTTTGTATAACTGTAAAATAATTGTAAAAAATTATACAAAAAGGGTAATCTTCAAATCTGCACAAAAATTAAACATACGCAATATACTCATATTTGTAGATCAGTCTGATTTAAAATTTTACCGTGTTTCACCATGTTTTGAAGACGTTTATTCTACAGGTGTTATCAAAATGCAAACTGGTCAGAGAGAGAGAGAGTGTGTGTGCAATCTATATACTGCACATCATAAACTCGAATTCAAGAAAGCTACTGCTCAGACACATTTTGATATTTGTTTAAATGCTTTTGGAATATAAGTTGAAACAGATTTTTCCTGAGTTATAATGCTAAAAAAAAATTAAAATCTCTCGCTACAGTTAGGATGATAAGACACCTTTTTTTCACACAAGAAAGGCAGGACGCAGGATATATATGGCACAGAGGGTGAAGCTTGACGTTTTTCATATTCCCTGTTGTCTGTTTCGGGAGAAGTGATGGGAGAGATTTGTGAGCTATTTTAGTTCATCCTAAGTGGGCAGAAGTGGTTATTCGTTGTTGAGTGTTAGGATGGCTTTCGGTCTTTTATGTTTCCAGTGGTCATGACCGTCATAGTTTCCGGCTTGTTATATTAGTTGGTTTAGATACGTAGATGTCTTCATAAAGAATTTTTCTGCTAAAGTGCAGAGATGTAGGGGATATTTATGTCCCGATGGATCTGGGCGTTCCTGATGAACCACGGGGCGTCTGGTATCATTCGCAAGACTTCGTTCTGAAGTCTTTGTAGCTTGAGGATGTTTGTCTTGGAGGTATGGCTCCAGCTTGGGGAGGCGTATATAACTGTGGGACGGATCACTGTCTTGTACAGTAGAATTTTGTTTCTTGAGCTTAGTTTGCTGTGTCTGTTGATCAAGGGTTATAGCTGGGCGATAACTTTTGAAGCTTTGGTGCATGTGCTATTGATGTGGCTCTTGAAGCATAATCGCTTATCGAGAAGTATTCCGAGGTATTTAGCTTCAGTTTTCCAGGGAATTTTAGAGTTGAACAGGATGATGTCTCCTGTTCTTTGCTTTTCATCTTTCCCGTTATCTGTAGAGGACAGTGTAAGGATAGGGTGCTATTATGTTATATAAAGCTATGGTCATGGCAGGAGAGTAACAGCAATAGCAGATAGCAGAGCCTCAGTTAGAACTTCATTGGCTATAGCATTGCCATCCATTACCCTCCACGGATATTGGATTATTCATCTACAAAAAAGGTCCTTATAAGAACTGGCTTAAAGGGGTGAAGTAAGAATGCTTTTCATCTTCCCCGTTATCTGTAGAGGACAGTGTATGAATAAGGTGTCATTGAGCTATTAAAGCTCTGAGCATGGCAGGAGGGTAACAGCAATAGCCAATTGACTAAGCATTGCCATCCATTACTCTCCAAGGGTATTGGGTTGAGTGAATCAATCCTCTCGGCTACAAAAAAGGTCCTTATAAGGACTGGCTTAAAGGGGCGAAGCAAGAATGCTTTTCATATTCCCCGTTATCTGTAGCGGACAGTGTAGGGATAAGGTTATTGAGCTATTATTAAAGCTCTGATCATGGCAGGAGGGTAACAGCAATAGCCGAGCCTCAGTTAGAGCTTCATTAGCTACAGCATTGCTATCCATTACCCTCCAAGGGTATTGGATTGAATGAATCAATCACCGCATCTCACGGTCGATTGATTCCATCCGAATCCTCACTCACAAAAAAAAAAAAAAGGTTTAAGCGTAATAAACAATTCAATTATAGTTATTGTTATTTTGAATTGGTGTTTTGTATTATATTATATTATTCTTGTTATATTACAGTATTATTATTATTTTTTATTATATTATATTATTATATATTATTTTCATATTTATTATATATTTTATTATTTTTTATTATTATATTCTATTATTATTTTATAAATTATATTCAAATATGAATATTGTATAAAATTAGAGATATTTAGTTATGTAATGTCACAGTAATGTTCTCGCTTCTTCAGTGTTATACTAAATTTTTATTGTTTGGTATGTATTTAAAGTTTTTTCACTCTGAGTAACACTGTTGTTAGTTGTTTGGATTTAGCCTAAGCACCAGTGTATTATATCTGTAAACTGCGCGCGAGCGTATGCTGTGTGTTCTTGCTGCTGGTGGGCTCTGGTGGGTCATTGTAATTGATGATATAAAATGCCATCTATTGAATGTTCGTAAGAACAGAATTTCAGAATGACCCTGACAATATTCTCAGTATTGAGTAAGGTCCTTTTTTTTAGATGTACCATAAGTTCTAAAAAAAACGCATCATTTTTGGACAGCACAGGTTTTGATCTCCTATTCCTTGTGTACGGAAGGGAACGCAAATGAAGCTGCATCTCTTCCTTTAATCCAGTTATATATTATTCTCTCGTAATCTTTTCGTAGTTCAATGGTGCATGCAGATACTTAAGATGAGATGTCGCTTTCTCAGATAGGTTGCGGCAACTACTTATTTTAGATGATATCATTCTTTTGGTTCACAATGCGTACTTGTGTATTGTAGATTTATGAAATTACCAGAGAAATTTATCTTCAAATTGGTCTGAAGTAAAGAAAAAAAAATGATAACCAAAATGGTCTATTACTAATTACCGAGATCCCTTGAAACCAATGATTATAGAAACATTTGATCCTATAAAGGCATAGACAATATTGAAACTTCGTTTCCTAATGAACTGTTGTACGGTTACGTTACGAAACTGCATAAGTTAAGGGCGAAAGCATTTACTACATCTTAGTGAAGCACTTTCAATATCTAGACTCTATTAGTTTCAAGAGATAAGAAACAACGAAGACAAAACGGTAAATAGAATAGGGGAAATCGCATTCCTGTAAGATCAAATAGATCAAGCATGTTGCAATACAACTCCAACTTTATTAAAACCTCATCTATTATTAATTTATTTATAATAGATGAGGTTTTAATAAAGGTTCATATATTCATTAAAACCTAAATATAAAACCTTATATTTATATAATATAAATATAAATAAATTAAGTATAACTTAATTTATTTATATTTATATTGACAAAAAGATGCTGTTTTTTTTCATTCATTTCTTCACGTAAAAAAAATCTATTGGAAGTTTGTCATGGTGGACTTTGCACAAGAGTGGCGATTTTAATAATTAGCCAATCACGAGTCTAAATACCTAACTAATGGCCTAGTTGTCATTACCATGTCCAAGCTTTTAGTGCTAAATGATCTCTTTTGAAAGAACTTTGTATCGATTCTGTAAAGATGCCAACAAAAAAAAAAAGGAAAAAAAAAAATTAACTAACATTTTATCCATATTAAGTGAAATCTGACAATCGTTTGCAGAATTTCCAATAAAAACTGTTCAACAAAGCCTCGTTTTATCCCCTTAATGTATTTCTCTGTTCTTTTCAAACCGTACATGGCTCACATCGGAGAAACAAAGGCCCACTTTACAAAAATGTCCTGCTGATAAAAACGTTTTTTTATGAAAAGGTTATTTATACACTTGGGGTGGAGGGGGAGGGGTCATTCATTATACAAGACAGCTGGGCTTTTGTGTAACTCTATAGACATTTTTAACATTCTCATTTTTCGCCCAAGTGCTGCTGCTAGTGTCAAGATGATTGAATATCTGCTATTGACTTGTCCAATCGATATGAAATCTTTTCATGGCGCATAGAAATTTTAATTACTCTGCCTTTTCCCTCTGGAGACTTAATTCCAACCCTCTCGGTATGTTTATGAGCTAAGAAACAACAGGTAATGAGTTTTTTATCGGTACCCCATTAGCTGTGTTGTCATTAATTCTTCATCCACCTCATCAAAGAGGCTTTATTTGACGTTTGCTCTCATCACTAACCCGATAGGACGCATGGCTTTACTATCTCGAAGATACTCGACATTAATATTGTACCGGAGGTTAAGGGAGAGAATGTTTGCTAACATGAAATTAAGGTAGGGTAGATTAGAGGTGATTTTCGCGTTGCTTACGTATCTGTATTAGCTGAAGGATATTGTCTGTGTACTCATTAAACACAAGTTCTGAAAATCCTCTTGCGAGTTTAGATTTCTCATTAACGAGTGATAGCAAGGTTAACAGTATCGGAACACTCGATGTTAGTACAATCTGTGGAATGTTTCTGTTCAACTAGAAGTGAGAGAAGCACATTATGTTCAAGCAAAAGTAATCAAATTTTATACAGTATAAAACTTAGTGAATCATTATTGTTGGATGGGTTTTATTTTAATGAAATTCGGGTTACGTTGTTGTATTTAATAATTAATGAGTGCATGCCATTATAGAACTAGAAAATTAGATTGTTATTTTACAGCTAACGACTTGATTTCTTATGAAAAATATTCTATTTTCTATTGATGATAATGGCATTAGGAGTGAAGCAAGATGCTTTTCATATTCCCCGCTAACTGATATGGAGACAGTGAGGGAAAAATTTTATGGGCACTTTACTCGTCCTGAATGTGCATGAGTACAAAAAATATTATATATATATGAGAATATGAGAATAAAGTCCTTAAAAGGACTGGCCAGATGGGCGCAGCTTGCAAGAATGCTTTTCATCTTCCCCGTTATCTGTAGAGGACAGTGTAAGGATAGGGTGCTATTATGCTGTATAAAGCTCTGGTCGTGGCAGGAGAGTAACAGCAATAGCCGAGCCTCAGTTAGAACTTCATTGGCTACAGCATTGCCATCCATTACCCTCCCAGGGTAACCATTTTAGTCTCCTCGTACGACATGCATGAGCTATATTGGTGCTTTTGTTAAAGTAAAGTCAAACTCTAAAAATTAGGACGATCTCTAGACCACTCTATAGTGGCCGAAATGCCGTCCAACACAGCGTTGTTTTCAATGTGTTCTCAGTGACGGGCTCACCCCACCACCGAACACAACCGCTCATATTCCCGGGAAAAGCATCCACCGACAAAGCCCCTCACCGGGCCATGCCGGAGAGCACCCTCCCCGGAGACTCAAAATGCTCTCCCAGGGCAAACCCCTCGGAATCTAAGTCTCCCTCACCGGGAGCAAAATTCCGGAAGAAACCTGTGAGAGTAAAATTCTCCGTCCATTTAAGTCGCCTTTTACGACACGCATGGATTTGCGGTAGAGATTATTAAGTAAAGCCACCCTCTAAAAATTTGGACGATCCCTAGACCACTCCATAGTGGCCGAAAGACCGTCCAACTCAACGTTGTTTCTACTCAGTGACGGGCTCACCCCACCACCGAGCACAACCGCTCATATTCCGGGGAAAAGCATTCACTGACAAAGCCAGGCCTGGCCGTGCAGGAGGACACCCTCCCCAGAGACAAAATATCCACTCCCAGGCAAACCTCCCGGAGTAAAATTCCGGAAGAAACCTAAGAGAGCAAAACTCTCGAAAGTCTACGTCCATTTAGTCGCCTCTTACAACACACATGGATTTGCGATGGAGCTATTCTTATCCCGGCAACCACACGGGGAATATATATATATATAATTTGTGAGTTCAACAAATCTTCATCATCGGCCTGTAGAGTAAGATAGGCTGAGAGTAAGCAGATAGTAGGAGAGGAAATAAAAGATAGAGTGCATAGTGGTAGAGTAGGTAAAAGAGGCCTCAGTTGACCTGTTTTAGCTGTGTGCCCCCGAGGGGCAATTCTAAAACGGTCGTTGATTTTTCACTTTAAAAAGGGAAAAATCCTGAAAAGGAAACTGTAGAAAGACTGTGGAAAGGATCTATGGGGATGTTTCAGAAAAAGAAAGATAGACGAAAGACATGTGAAGGAACCAAGAGAGATGGAGGAAGAGCCTGGCCCGAGTGATGCAGCTCACAGGGTGCTGCACCGCCTCGATGTAAGCCTTTGCAGCTCGATTTCTATCAGGCCGACTCCCGCCTCTGTGAACTGTATAGAAAGAATAATGTTTAGCCAAAATATATTCGTTGTTGAGCCTCTCGATCTCCGAGATTAAATGCTCTTCCTGACCTTTTGTTATTCGTACGAGAGTGTCATAGAGCGCCATTGTTTCTTCCTTTTTTAGGTCTAAGAAACCATTTAGCTGTTCTGGAGTGAGCCTGATAATGTCTTTAATGAGGAGGTCTCCCCATTCGAACTTTAAGATTTTAGGATTTGTCTTTGCTGAGAAGAAGAGCGAAGGTTCCCCTAGATTTTCTATTCTGTTTTGAGTTTCTGTGAGGTTTCAGGATCTCCGATAAAGGCGTTCATCATTGCCGCCCCAACTGTTCCGCCGAGAATTTCTTCGTTGTCAATATCTTCTCTTGTGTTATGGTTGGTTTCCTTCTTTCTCTCTGTCTCCGACTCTTCTGATGGAATTATATTAGCTGGTTTCTGTTTCTTTTCTTAGTTTCTTCTTCTTCTGGGCTCATTGGTCGTTTTGCTATATTGTTGCTGGCTTCCATCTTTTCTACTTCTGTGTCATCACTCTTATTTTCTGCAGTTTGCATGTTGGGGTTTTTCTTTGTGTTATGCTTCTTCTTGTTTTTTCTTCCTGCTGAATTTTGCTTGGCGGCATCTTCAGTTTCTAAAGGTGGGGATTGAAGAACAGGGAAGTCTTCTTGCTCCATGGTTTCAGGCTTCTCTACTGAGGTGACTGTGGCTGGTATAATAGCACCTCCCATCCTTTCTGCATGCGTTCTTGATGGGCAGGTGTCCAGTTTGTGGTCTCTTTTTTTTACCACATTTTAAACAGGTTGACTGGCACTGTTCGAGTGCATGGCCTGCTGTAAGGCAATTTTTACACTTTTCGTTTTTGGACAGTCAGCCCCTAGGTGGGTGAAAGCGCCACACCTGAAGAATTGCCTCTTCACGCCAGGGTAATTTATCATTACCCTAGCGGATCCCATGACGACGAAGTTTGGAACTGCTGTTTTCATCTCAAGCGAGATGTTTACTTCGCCTGACTTCCATTAAGGGTTGTCTGCATCGTTTAGGACTTGTATATATATTGCGTACAACACCTCACTTTCCGAACACTTCGTGAATGACTTTTTCATCACTTTGTATATACTCCAAGGGGAATCTAGGGATTTTAAGCATTTTGATAATACTCCCCACCATAAATGGAACAATTTCATTTCCATTACATTGAAAGCCTTCGAGTAATTTGTCTCTAGTCTCGGCGCTCCTTACTACGACTTGGTATCTGCCACCACTAAAGTGAGTGAATCCAAAAATCTGGTCCGCACCGACACAGTCAATGAGGGCTTTGGCCAAAGGTCGGGGTCGTAGATCGGTGTCAGTTTCGATGCCGAGAGTCCTCGTGCGCAGCAAAACATTGGCCATAGGGGGGCCTAACTATTCCCACCACCAAGTGTTTATTCTTGCCCCAGTCCGGGGTTTATTATTTATCTGCCGCTCGACAGTTATATACAGGGTGTTCGGGATAAATTTGACAGTTTCGTAAGGAAAAAGAAAATCTTCTTTGTATCTATTAAATTTAATGAATTGACAAAAAAACATTACAGGCAGAGTTAATTACAATACTATCAACAAGATTTACTCAAAATAACCACCATTAGCATCGATCACAGCTTCAATTCTGCTTCGGAACCTCGAACAAGCTGATGCTACAGTCTCCCTGGGAAGGGCCGCAAAAACTGTTTTAATTTTATCCATTAACTGGGCTTTTGTATTACTGGAAGTGCGATTGGTGTCTTTTTCAACTGCGCCCCATACAAAATAATCCATGGGGTTAAGGTCTGGGGAGTTTGGAGGCCAAACATTTGGACTGGTGAAGTCGTAGAAATTTTCAGACAACCATTTTTGACTTTTCCCAGAGGTGTGGCAAGGGGCCGAATCCTGCTGCCATACATACGGCCTACCATTGGCTACCCTTGTTATCCAGGGCTTGACTACAGTTAGCAACTCCACGAACAAAGCCCGAATTCCAATGCCAGGGTTCTTCAACACCTGTTCCTGCAGATTTGCGAGGAATTCTGCTGTACGAACGCAATCAGATCGTCTGCTAGGGATCTTTCTTCTTGCTACATCCTCGTAGTCACCATTGCAAGTCTCTAGTTCATGCCTGATTGTTTTTACTGTATTCAGGGAGCATTGGGCAGCAGTCGTAATATCCTTATTTTGATGGCGGGCACGAATCATCATGATACAAGTTATTCTCTTCCATGATTCAGGTGGGTTCCAGCTATTCATCCTTTCTGACATCTTGTATATGAATGAAGAAGGGTCCAAACTTTTAAATGAAGAGAAGTGTGTGTTAATACATGTAACTTACGGAAAAATATAATTAATTATAAATATGTCAAATTTATCCCGAACACCCTGTATGTGAGGGACGGGTCCAATTTGATCCCGAAGTGCTTTAGACAATCTCTCCCACGATATGCCTGAATGAGAAGGAGGAGGCAGGCATTCTTGTTCTCCCAATTGCAGTAGAATTGGGTTGTGATCCGACGACAGCTCGTTTAGTGATGTAAGGCTGTAATGTAGTTTAATGTCTTGCAGGATGGCTATATCCAGGATATCAGCAGTGCCAGATGTACTGAGATGAGTTGGTTCGGTAGGTCCAGCCACAACAGCATGGTTTAATCCTGTGTAGCTAGAAAGGATGCGACCATTTTTGTTGGTAGATTTACTGTTCCAAGCAGGATGCTTTGCATTGAGGTCTCCAGCAATGATGACCGGTCCTTTTACTCCAAGGATGGCATCCAGATCTGAGGTCAATAATGTCTTTAATGGAGGGTTGTATGCAGAAAAAATTTTGAGATTTCCAAGTGAGTTTGTGAGAACATTGATTCCTGTGATTTCGAGGTTGGTGGTAGTAGGGTTGGTTATTGAGTGATGATTGATATAGTTTTTGATAAAGGTGGCTGTACCTCCACCTCTATACCCAAGCCTGTCGTTTCTGTAAATCTGATACCCTCTGATTTTCAGGGTGTCAGCAGGCCTCAGGTGAGTTTTATTAATTAGCAGTATATCTGGGTTGTATCTATTATTAAATTCCTGGATTTCTAACAGTTTGTTTTTTATACCGTTGGCATTCCAACCGATAATCCTAAGAGAGTTTGGGACAATTTGTTTTCTATGCATCAGCGAGTGCAGATAATATGGATTGGGTTTGCTGTAGGAATCTTTTTGTGACACTTAAGGATGGATTTGAGTTGCAGAAATCCTGCAACATGTTTGCAAGAGAAGAGGTGATAACAGCTGATAGATTTGAGTGTGGATTATTCCGGTTCTGAGTTTGTACTATCTGTTTGGAGCGGGCCACATCAGCATATGTTCTTACTTGATGTTGAAGATTCGTTTTCTTAAGGGGCTCAGTTAATGATGGGTGAGCACCTGTTGTCATGTTTTCCCTCTTGGAGAACTGAGTAGCCTGAGCTTCAGGAACTCTCGCACTAGATGACGAGGTAGATTGATGACTTGGATCATTCCATCTGTTTTTGGGGTGATGTATACACCCTCTATAATTAGCAGGGTGAGGACCCCCACAATTAGCGCACTTAGCCGGGGTGGATTTTGGCTTGGCGCAGGTGTTTGTGGAGTGATTCTCGCCACATTTTAGGCATTTGAACTGGGCTTTGCATAGCTTCTGGGCATGGCCAAATTTTTGGCATCGGTGGCACTGCCCAGAAGATGATTTCTTTCTCAATGGTTCTGGGGTGATTTTGAGTCCACAGATTGATTTTAAATTATAAATGTCTTTGTAAATGTTATGAATTTCTACTAAAACTAAAGGCATAGGTGTCTTATTTGATCTAAACATTCTAGTAACCTTTATGGGGGGTAGTTCCTGTAGGTTAAGGTCAGTAACTATTTCATCTGTGTCAATATCCTCGGAGACTCCACGTAAGACTACTTTCAGATTTTTTTCGAAGGCAAGTGAAAATGTGTGATATTGGGTTCCTCTAGTGTCCAGTTCCTTTGTAAGATTTCTATAGTCAGCCACCGTGGTGGGCTGGATACGTATTCCCTCGTCTGAATTTTTAGCAGACGTGTAACGAATCTGTGAATTAGCCATGATGGTTCTGAGTGATGACCATCTCTGCTTTTCCTTTAGGATAATCGGTGGCACCTTTTCATTGGGGGAAACAGAGGGATCTGAAATGGGAACATCCTCGTCCATACCAACAACATTTGTTGACTCAGCAGCAAGAATTTTTCTCTTCTTACGTGCGTGGGTTTCTTCTTGATCAGAAGGATTAGAGGTAGAGACAACTAGATTGAGTTTTTCCTCCATTTGAGGGGAGTCTTCATTTTCCTCAACATCGACTTCAGGTGAGGAATACAAATTTAAGTAGCCGGGCCAATCCCGTTCAAACTTTTTGAGGAGCTTTTTAATAAAACTGAGTGCTAGCTTTTTATCGAGTGACTCGATAATAGTGTCTAGGTCAATCATGCTGGTAGGCCATGTCAGCTTGAACTTCTTTTGGAGTTTATGAATGAGTTCAAGAGCTGGCTCTTTATCGAGCAAATCAGTGAATACGTCTAGGTCAGGTACGCTCATATCGATTTAACTGCGTATGTGCGTTAATAAAATATCCCGCAGGTCTGAAGACCTGCCAGCAGAAATTTTTGTAAAATATCCCGCAGCCGCAAAGGACTGCCTGCAATATCAAGCATAGGCGTGTCAACCAGCAATAAGATGTTAAAATACAACAACAATGGTGATACTAATGGTAGTAGGCCTAGAGTATCGCCTTTGTGAAGTCAGTTGACTTACCTGGATAAACCAGTATGGAAAATAAAATGCCTGTTTATGGCAGCAAGCAAATAACTGATATTACTAAAGAATAAGCATAAATCTCTAAAAACTTATCAGTCAAATTCACAATTCACCATCAAAAATACACGACACGAAACACTAACACGCGAGCCGCCATCTTACTTCCAATCCTCTCTGATCTGAGAATTTAATTAATTAAAGCTCTGATCATGGCAGAAGGGTAACAGCAATAGCCGAGCCTCATTTAGAACTTCATTGGCTACAGCATTGCCATCCATTACCCTCCAAGAGTATTGGATTGAATGAATCAATCACCGCATCTCACGGTCGATTGATTCTCCAAACCTGATCTGAGAACCTTATCCTTATAAGGACTGGCTTAAAGGGGCAAAGCAAGAATGCTTTTTATCTTCCCCGTTATCTGTAGAGGACAATGTAGGGATAAGGTGTTATTGAGCTATTAAAGCTCTGATCATGGCAGGAGAGTAACAGCAATAGCCGAGCCTCAGTTAGAACTTCATTGGCTACAGCATTGCCATCCATTACCCTCCGAGGGTATTCATCCTTCTAATCTGAGAATAAAAAATATGAGTAAATACATATAAAGTTTATTTATTTTTTATTTAGGTGTGAAATTTTTTTTTAATTTACGAAAAGAAATCTTTAATTATTAAATAATTAACATAATTTAAATATAATTTAAAATATAATTTAAAATTAATGTAATTTAAATAATTTACTTGGATTTTGGGTAGGTTGTATTAAACATACCATTTATCTTTATGTAGAATAATATTATTAACGAAGTAGAAGGTTTCTGGTTGCAATGGTTGGAACTTTGTATTGTTATGAGAGATACATGTTATGACTCAGTTCATGAAATAGCACTAGAGTGGCTAAAACAATTCCTAAAAAAAAAAAAAAAACCCTAAAACTAATGCATAGTTTGAGTTACAGTTCAATAATTCGTTTCTCTTGCCTTTAAGAGTGTCAGTTTAGGATAATGTTTTTTTTTTCTTCTTTTTTTTAAATTCTGCAGTCGAACTCAGGAAACAGCATATCTGAAGTGCAAAAACGAGATTAAAAACAGTGAAATCAATATAATAATAATAATAATAACAATAATAATACCACTTCATAGATAAGAAAATGAGCAGGGTAGGGAAAGCAAAAGTATGGCTGTAATTTATAAGGGTTACTTAGCTGATTATTCACGTTGGTGTTTTTTCACTGCTGTTATAGTATTGCTCAAATATCAGAAGGAAACTGCATACCAACAATTAAAACCACAATCCAAAACTCCTTGCTTTCTAAACTGCACCTCCTAATTCCTGAATATTAAAGATATTGGTTATTTTGTAGGCCATAGAATCAAAATCAGCAACTGAGAGAAACGGTTGTTGACCTATACGACCTGAAACGGTAGTATCTGTGGCATTTTACTTTCGTCGTCTTTCTTTAAACTCCGCATTTCATTTTGTTTCCATTCCGAAAATCTTCAAGGATTTTAAGCGTCGTAAGAGCCGGCGATATTTCAACTTTGCTTAGAACCAGTTGAATGGTGCAATCTGATCTGCAGAAATCCCAAGAAGAAAGAGACTCTCCTACGCAATTCCTTTTATTTCAATGCGCTTCCACTGAATTTCTCAGAAGATCTTAAGCAAATTAAGAAACAACTGTATTCTAAATTTAGTCGAAATAAGTTCAACGACGAAAATTAAAGCTACAGAAAGAAGTTTTAATGGTCTGATTACACTGAAATTTTCAGGAGAGAGTATAAACTAAGGAAAAAAATTATATTTCAGAATCAGATTTGATCGGAATCGATTGAAACGATAATTTTCTAATCCTCCACTAGGTGTCTTCGTATATATATATATATATATATATATATATATATATATATATATATATACACACACACACACACACACACACACTTTTTTCTGTTTTTAAAGTGCTCAATTCCTTTCTTAATTTGATATAAACGCTTAAAATGTGTCACATGCGTTCTGTTGTATATGTTTTTTGCATAAAAGTCGCGTGCTGATAATATTCTACTTACACTCAGAGATTTGCAGTAAATCTCTGATCTTTGTAAAAAATTAAATATCAGAGATTGTGTTTGTGCGTGCGTGAGAGAGGGACAGATAGAACTGAATAAAATTTCAGAAAATAAATTAGTTGTATAATAAATTGTATCAAATTGTATAAATTCATTTTGCAAAAAAAAAAAAAAAAGAAGTTTAGTTTAACGTTGTGGAGAGAATACAGACATTGTGCATTATCTTCTGCAGTTCTTATCTCGATACAAAAAAAAAAAACATTCTATTTCGCTGTTTCCTTGGTAACACAGTATTAAAAAGTCATCGAAATTCATACAATGAAGTTTGTCTCAAATTTGTATCAACATCCATCAGTCTGTCGAAAAATGGAGAGAAATCGCCACTATTCAGCATTCATATCATTATACGGGCACCTCCATGAAGTTCGAAGATTCATAGTGGGAGACCCAATCTATCCACGCAATGTAGCATACCTCTCCTTGAACCCATTAACAGACAAAGCATTCACAACTGATTCTGACAACCCATTCCACTCATTTACCACTCTCCAAGCAAATAATCTAATCCTCCCCCCTCCCCTCCCCCACTAACCACACATTTATTCAACTTCTAGGGATGACCCCGTTGTTCTGGTCCCTCTAGCTAAGTGCTAAAACATTTCCTCTGAATCTCTCCTTTAAAACCATTTAACCAACTTAAATGTTTCTATCATATCCCCTCTTTTTTCTCCTGTCAACCAACTTCTCCAATCCACACACACACACACACACACACACACACACACACACACACACACACACACACACACACACACACACACACACACACACACACACACACACACACACACACACACCTCCAACTCATCTCCCAGAAACCCAGGGGTATGCAAAGCGTATCTGGAGAACACGATTAAAAATTATCTATTTGAATATATCAGGTATTTTCTTTTACTTTCTTTCAGAGAGCTTATATTCTACTTCTACAGGTCGTTCTTTAAAATCAGTACAATAATAAACAAACATTAACTTGTTATTTCAAAACATTATAATTAAGTTCCTAGAACGTCATTGTACACCATCATCATTTGTTTCGTGCAACATGTACTGTGTTACCAGGCTGTTTTTCTATAACATAATAAATACATTTGTCATTAAAAGAAAACAAAATAACTATGTTTAATAATAACATGATCATTTCTGAATAAGGGGGGAAAAACTTAAATTGATCATACTGGGAATCACGTCCATCTATTATCTAAGGCAGTGTTATTTTATCTTTTTTCATATGAGAAAAAAAAATTAACATTCTGTTTTCTCCATCGGATGTCACTAGTTCAGCTCAGTTTTCGAAAGAAACAGTAACAATAGGTTGCTCAGGAATTTTCATCACTTAAAGCAGAAAAGACATCGATCATTTAATTTAAAAAAAGAGGTAAAATGCTGTCATTAATACTCAGCCTAATAAGACTTTTAATAGAGCATCTGTTTGATAGTCTTGACAGCGTAATCAATTAAAAGAGACTAAAGGTGATTTTGATTTCTCTCTAATCATGCTTGCAGTTTGTAATATTTTATTTTTGAGCAATTATATTAGCTTAGCGCCCTCTATTTTTGTAATTGTATTATTAGCTCAATGTACTCCATTTTGCAGATTTTAGATATTAATTTAGCACCCTAGATCTTGTAATTGTTACCATCTTAACCCATTCTATTTTGTGATAATTAAATGTGTTCTCTGATTTCAGAATAATTCCATTCTTTCCAAATAAATACGAATCATTTATCCAACGTCAACCTCATCCTTATAAGGACTGGCTTGAAGAGGAGAAGCAAGAATGTTTTCATCTTCCCCGTTATCTGTAGAGGACAGCGTGGGGATAAGGTATTATTGAGCTATTAAAGCTCTGATCATGGCATGAGGGTAACAGCAATAACCGAGCCTCAGTTAGAACTTCATTGGCTACAGCATTGCCATCCATTACCCTCCAAGGGTATTATTAATCATCGCATCCCTCCAATTCATCATTATCATCCATCCCCACCCATCAACCTCATTTCTTAAAGTTCTTAAAAGAACTGGGCGATGGACTGAGTCCTTGACTCTTTATCCCGTCATCTGAATGAAGATAACCTGTGTGGATGGAGAGTTATTGAGCTAAAAAGCTCTAGTCATGGCTGGGTAATGGCAATAGCCGAGCCTCAGTTAAAACTTCATTGGCTACAGCATTGCCATTTGTTACCCTGGAAGTCCTAAAAAAGGACTTTTCAGTCTCGTCCCGTCAACCTCATTTTTATGCGATCTGAAATAAATATAAAATTTATTTACAATATAAATATGTGTCAGTAGTTATTAAAGAAAAAAAAAGAGTAAATATATTATTGATTAAATTTGTTGATAGTTTAGTAAATTATCAAAAAAGTTTTATAATTTATTAAAAAGATTATATTTTCAATCTTTTTTTTATTTTAAATGCATTTTTATAATATTTGTTGTTATATTTCATATTCAGTTATTTGGAAAATCGAACATAAGGTTTAAATCCAACATTTATCTAACGTTTATCTCATTTGATACAAATATAAAATTTATTTACACTAAACTATATACTCTAAAAATAGGTGTCAGTAATTAGTTACAGAAATTTGCTTAGAAATCTATATGGAATTTGCCTTTATTTAGACATATTAATGACTTCCTGATATGGATTTCAGTCATTCTTTGCTTGATTTTTTTTTCACTAAAAAATTCTTCTGCGCACGCGTTATGCATCTTGCAACTCTCATTTCTCTTTGTGCATCCGGTAAAAGAAGAAGGAAGATGGAAGAATAAGCACACTTCTAAAAGTCCTAACTGATGACAATATCGACAAGGGAGTCTCCACAATAGCAAAAAACTTTATCATTCTTGGAAGCGCTCAGTGTCGTTGGGACGTGCAGATAAGGAAAACTTATTTCCCTATTTTGTACCTGATCCACGCTGACATTGGTGTATCACTCCCAGTGAAAAGATGCATCGTTTCCATCCTAAGGTTTGGAATTGAAGAATTCAACCTACGAGAGAATAATATGCACTTGGTTGCGTCGTTCACTACAAAAGTGGCAACGCAGATAAGGTGTACGACGTGGAAATGAGACAAATATGTCTCCAGTGAAGTGTGCAAAGAGATACGCGTCACCTAACTAAAACCTGCGGACATCTCAAATATTACTTGGAAAACTCCATTGCTTTGTTGCTTATGGAAAAAACAGAACTTTCAGTAAACACTGGGAGTAGCTTGGGTTAATTTGTAACTAGTAGAAAGGATGCTGTCGTGGGTTGTTTGTTATGAATGCCGTGGTTAGCGTGCTATTATAAATTACCAATTCTAAGGGAAATAATATTTTTCTTTTGTAATTCTCAGTTATTACATATAAATATTAAGCTAAATATAAAATAATTTTATAATAATAATAATAATAATAATTTTCTTTTTCAATGTCAAATAATATTTTATCTGTCAAATAAATTATACACATATACATACAATTTAATTGTATACAATTTATATAATACATATAATACACATATTTATATAATACATACAATTTAAGAGATAATACTACTTTTTTCCACTTGTGGTTCAATTCAGATTCCAATTTATCACATACTTTGTACTGTGAGCAAGTCATATAGTTCAAACAATTCGTGTGTTATTAGCAGTAATAACGATTTTAGTAATAGTTTATAATCAGTTAGAGTTCAGTTAGACGGGTAGTTTACACAATTATCTATCTATCTGTAATTTTTCTTTTCAGTACAGAATGCTAGGAAAATATCTTATTTAAATTGCATAAATAATGATATTAACAATGTGTTTTACATCTATCTTTTTTTTAAATTCATATTTACAATGATTCATTTTTTTATTAAATAGATTATAATATTTAGTTGTTTCTTTGGGTGGCTTCTTCCTTTGCAGAGCTTATCTGAATAATGTTATCAGTATCTTCATTATTGTTATACACCTTACTGACTGTTTTGTTACATAATCTGCAGTCTTTGATTATGAGAATTACATTTATATATGAGCCGGATTAATCCCACCTACTTCGAAGCTTGGGTTAGCTTTTTATGAAGAGAGAGTGGGATTAGCCTTCACTATTTATGTTGTTGCTGTTTATGGATGGGATGTAGGCATGGATGCTGGTGATTTGTAATGTGTATATTAGCGTTAATGGTATATTAACGCTAATATAAACTCTGGAAAATATACCAACTTTGTTGGTATATTTTCCAGAGTTTGTGTTTTAATGTTCTGTAGTTATCCATGTGTTTTAAATTTCTTGGTAGGTTGTTGAATAGCGTGGGTATCTGATGTGATCTCACAAAAGAACCGTATGAGTTGTTGAAGGGTGTAGGGATGTAGAGAGTTGTTGTAGGTCGTGTTATACGATATGTGTCTCTGTTGTTTCGATAGGTGATGCTGAAGCAATTCCTTATTAATGTTATGTAGTGTTTCAGGTTTTTAATGCTCAGGATTCTGTGTGTCGTCATGTGCTGGTCGGATATTGTTGCGTGTAAGGTGTCCAAATCACTGCTGACACAATTCTCCTGTAATGTTTCTAATTTTGTCTGGTGGCTGTTTGATGTTATATAGACTGTTACACCATATCTGAGTAGAGATTCGCAGATACCGTGATATAGGAGATTTTTTTTATGTTGGATGGAATAATGTCTTTTACTTGGAAGAGTTTTGCTGCGGTGTTCCGGAGGTTGGTATGTACGTATTCTATATGTTTTGTCCATTTAAGGTGGCAATCGTAGAGACAAAGGTATTTTGCATGTGTTACAGGTTGATTTCGGGACTTTGGCAAGTTTTTTTGTTGTTAATGCGGCGGTATGTGTGACAGTGTATCGATAGTGGTGCGGGGCGCATGATTCTTGGGTTGCGTATTATCAACATCTGTGTTTTGGTGCCGTTGATTTAGAAATATGTTGTGATTTCATTTAGGTCTTGCTGTGCTTTGGAGAGAGTGTTGATGTCTGTGTGGTTGCCAGTAGTGCGGTATCATCTGCGTACTGAAATATTTGACTACTTATTGCCATGTTATGAACATCGCTATCACATTATGTTGAATAGAGTGGGTGATAATATGGCGCCTTGAGGGACACCGTGTTTTATTTGTATATCCCGGCTGTGACATGTACCTGTTTTTGTTATTTTTTTTTAATAATAAAACAGCTGTTAGCTGTTATCCGCTTTGGCAAAAGTAAATAATACTACAATATGAATACGCACTCTATCAGTATGGTTCATATTACAATCACTGATAATACACTAAATTAATGTCTTGTAAAACAACACTTTCGGTGTGGTCTCTAAGATGGTGGTTCTGGGTTGCTGTTGTTTGAGTTAGGTTAACCAACGAGTCTCAGTAAACAGAATACCCTGTTACATTCTAAGAAAGAGTAGCTTCAAATATAGCCTAGCTATTTTTTCATTTTGTGAGGTAACAGTAGAAGTATTCAACTACGGAGTTAGGAGAAACCCTGGTTGGAATTTTAGGAATTTTTCAAACAAGATTCAGTAAGTGGTATAAGACCTAAGTGTCTTCTTAGATCCCTGAGATATAAAGATATTTAGGTAAGTGATGATGGGAATCGACCCAAAGACTAATTCAGGACCAGTTGCTCCTCCCCCCCCTCAATATAACAAAGTAATCATCGATGAAGCTACAAATTAATTGCAGATTATTCATTCAGGACCATTCAAACGTGCTTGGAGAGGAAAAAAAGATACCAGGTCAATAAAAAAAGATGAAAAATAAAGGCTGCTTGGTAGAGAGTGGCCTGAAAGAAGCATTAGACAAATTATGACTTGGTAGGCAGGATCATCTCATAGTATTATTGTTTCTGAGATTAGCGTACATCACATATCATGTTGTTTGACAATCGGAAACAATGTGCGTATGAAAATGCATCCCCAAAAACATGAATTATAATAAGATAGCTGACTAAATGCTACATCTTGAAGGCTGCTAAAAATCTTTTCATTATAAGTAGGATATCCAACACCAAACTCTTAACAAATATTTCGAATTGAAAAGTCTGTAAAGCGGTGATTGGTTTTCCTGGTGGGCCTCGAAAGAATTTTATTAGTAAATAAATATTTTTCATGTCTCAGTTTATAAATTATTACATATGGTTTAGAATACGATAGACTAAAAATCCACTTAATTAAAAGACATTTTAATTATCAATCAAAGACACCACATTGGACTTAGTAGACCGTTGAGTTATCTTTTGTCCAGCACTGGTTACTGTTTTTTTTCCCTTTCAGTCATTTCCGATCGTAGGTGATTTTGTAGGCATTTCCCACAAAGTATTCCTGGTGGGATTTTTACAGGGTAGTTCACCATTGCTTTCCCCAACCCCACAATTGTATCCGAAGTCGGGACCTGCATGTGGCTGGGACGTATTCATGACTGTAATTCATGTGTGCTCAAGGGGGCCAGTTTGCCTGTTCTGGGGGGACGAAAAACCCGAGTTTCCGGGTGAAAAAAATCTCCACCTCCGTATCAGCTAACTCACCTTTAGTCAAAAGAGACCAGATAATGTTCCTGTGACGGGAATCGAACCCAGGTCCGATTTTCCGACCAAAGGACTTCGTCTATTACTGACTGAGCTACTGAGGCTCTTTGTCCAGTAGGCCATAGCCAAAGAAAGAGTGAGTAATATTCCCGTAAAGAACTGCAAAAGCGAATTGAATATTTCACAATTACAATGCACCAGCACATTCAGCACAATTTAATAGTTGTTTCAACACCACAATATCTCACTACTGCGATATTCGCTCGTTACATTTTAAAAGAATGTGTGTGTGTGTGTGTGTGTGTGTGTGTGTGTGTGTGTGTGTGTGTGTGTGTGTGTGTGTGTGTGTGTGTGTGTGTGTGTGTGTGTGTGTGTGTGTGTGTGTGTGTGTGTGTGTGTGTGTGTGTGTGTGTGTGTGTGTGTGTGTGTTAACACGATTTATAAATAGCTTCGTGTATGTGTGTTACTGCATACTGGTCCCCATTACTTTATTGCTGAACACAAAAAATACAATTTTACGTACAATAAGCCATAAGGAGATAGGAGGACTTTAATTAGTTAATGCAACCTACTTGTGATGGTATTTGTTGAGAAGGTTTTTTTCAAGTGTGCTACTAATAACACTACTTAAGTGCTTTATTTATGCAAATCTTCTCTAAAGACCTTTGATCTCAAAGAAATATCATCGCCTAAGCTGACTATCCAAACATCTCAGTTTTCGTCCTGTAATTACTCCTAAGTTTCACGGTGTGATCAGTAATTAGGATCCTTCAAGAAAACTGGTTACCATGGCAACTGTAAATGGTTATCTCAAAGGCAAGGAATTATTTCTTTATGTGCGCACTGTGAAAGAGCATAGTGCGCCGCCTAACGGGAGAATTTAATTACTGTAATAACAACTCCAATCTCTAAAATACCATAATAAAAGGGAAAGGCAATTTTAACTTCAGAGAAATGGCTAGTATGGTTCTTTCGCATAAGTGTTTCTTAAACCTATGGAACAAATATTTCGTGTGGATTTTGAGACATCATAACTGCCATAATAAATAACGATAAAAGTGTAATTAACTGCCTAAAAATAAATAAATAAATAAATAAAGTTGTGAAGGCTAGTGAATAAATCCTTAGCTGTTCCTAATTTTAGTCCAGTGTTACGAATGAATACTTTGTTCAACCCCTCCAGTAAACAGCAAAGCTGCAAAGATAAAACTAGAAGTGCAATCTCTTTCTTAAATTATCGGAAGGACTTTAATTAGCTAATGGAAGCTAAAAGCTAATTAGCTAAGAGCCGTTCAAAATGTGTAAATTCTCCTCTACTTTCGAATGAAAAGTCTACCATTTGGTTCTGTGAACTCAATGATACTTGAAACTCAAGAAAAAGACTAAAGTTAAAAGAAAATAAGATATTTCTGAGTGTCTGAAAAATCCCATCAATATTTATTTACTTACTTTTGATTTCTTGAAAAAATAAGTAAAAAGCACACTTAGACTGCAGGAGAAATTGCATTCAGATGTCAAATCTTGATATTTCAAGATTTAGAATCGTTTAAACACTAGACCACAATGCGTGAAATTTATTTCTCTTAGGATAAGTCTCGCAGTGTAAAAATAGATTATTACCTTTCCGAAAATTTAATGATCAGAATTATATTCTTAAGATATAGTGTTTTTTAAGTTAAGGTGTTACAAACATAATATTGTGTTTTTAACTTACTCGATATCATTATATTTTATGTACGTATGTATCCGTCCTCCTCTAATAGATAGATCTTGATCACTTGGGTGCAACTGTTCCTGTTTTCAATCCATATATTGTTCTTAAAGTTAGAATGGTGGTTCCAAGCGCTGCCTAAAAATACTTGATTTAGTACAGAAATTAGCACTTAGATAGATTAAGGGCCTATCTCTCCCCACTTCACTCCATTAGCGTTTACAGAGGGGGGGGGGGTTATTTCCCTTGCATGCATCGTCTGTAAATACTTCCATGATTACTATTTGTGTGAACTAACATCAATAATCCCCACACTCTACTAAGTCTGTAAAAATGCATATAACAACCACTTCCCACCCTTTCATATAATCCTAATCACATAACAAATTTTTATTCCTCTTCGTTCATTTCTTCTACAGATGTCCTGTGGAATAAAATATACACGTCTCCAAATCCAATGTCAACAAATTTCTTCTTTCTCCTCAACCCTCTGCCCATTCACGGTACTGGCATATTCCCTATATAAAAGGTTAGTTAACCAAACAACGTCTCTTGTATGAGGTTAACATAAAATTAATAAATAAATAAATAAACTACAATTGAGCGTTTGCATACAAAACACATTGTTGCAAAATGCATACCTAACTTTTCCACTCCTTCTTCTTTGATGCTAAGCTGGTATTGTGTTTTGAAAGAAAGTTTGCTATTCAAATCCTACAAGTTGAGACCTTTAAAAATTTTACATTTCATTCGTTCAATATATCTTCGACACGTTTGAAAACGATGCAGTTATGAGATGAACTGATATAAATCCCTATTAACTGCAAATTGTGGCAAGTGCCGACTCGCTGATGACTCTGTTTACTTGATAAATGTCTCCGTTGAAGAGAAACGAGAATTAAATGGTTTAGAGTGAGCAACAACCAGAACAGATTAAGAGACAAATCAGACAAAATGAAAATATTAAAGATTAATGCTCTTTTTGTGTAGACGAGATTAACCAATCAACATTCTTTTTTCAAACACTTGGAAATACTAAGCAATCCAATACAGTATTGTGAAACACAGCTTAGAAAGTCCCATCCATAAAATAATAGTGGAGTTTTCTTAATTAACATTAGCAAAGATCAGAGCTACCTAAATCAGGAAGGATTAATCCAAAAGAGAAAAAAAGAAGAAGAAAAAAAGAAAAGTCCATGCTTAAGAAAAGGAAATCTTAGAGGATTAAGGCGTAACAAACATTCAGAAACTTAGAAACAATATTTCTGTCACCATCCCAAGCGAAAAACAAAAAAACATAATTAAAATAATCGATAAAAACAAAACAAAAAGTTTCTTAATGAAAACTAAGCGAGATTAAAAGATTAAGACGTTCTTAATCAGTACCGCGAAGTATAATTTTTTTTTTTTTCACTTTTCTAATGATGACCAGGAAAGATTGCTCAATAAAGCATCAGAACACAACACATGTCATTATCCGGGGTCTTAAAGGATTGACTCTTTCATTTCCATATTCAATTTTCTTGCTTTAATTGACTTGCATAATGCATGAGACAGTGGAAAAGACAAAAAAAAAAAAAAGTATTAAACCAATTCCGTATGTAAACCCTACCGTAGCTTGAAACATTTCTAATTTCTTGTGGTGTTGCTTAATGTATAGCAACTCCGAGGGAGGGGGGGGGGGGCTGTTTATAAGAGAAACGGAGAGCTTCTGCGAAATGTTTAACTCAAGGCAGGGCGGCAAATGACGATTTAGACATGCCTTGCACGTACTGTAATTAGAGCGAAGAAACCAATGTAATTATACCGAAATAACTGTAATGGGTATTTCACGCGAAGTATGCAAATAAGCTTGTTGGTTCATTTCCGCATTGCACACGCTGACAAATGCCAAGCCACCTGGAAACTGAAAGCTAGTTTGGGTTGTCTGCAAAACTGAAGATGGGTTTTAATTATTACATGCAACCCCGAGCTTTGATATGCGGCGGTAATTGGCACATATAATAACGAAGATTTATTTGAATGGGTTGATGCATTT